>NC_056430.1:57974994-58274994 GCF_018296145.1 Oncorhynchus tshawytscha
CTATTGAAACATGGGCTTCCTACTGTTCCCAATAGTTACCTTCCGTCCTTTACATTCGTTGAACAACTTGCAAACTTTGTGGCATTCTAATGCCAATGTTTGTCCATGGAGATTGCATGGCGGTGTGCCTGATTTTGTACACCTGTCAGCTGAAATAGCAGAATCCACTAATTTGAAGAGTGTCCACATACTTTTGTATATGTAGCGAATACGGTATCTTCACCAAATCTATGCAAATTGGTATTCTTCCTCAAGACTTGAAAATTGTCAAAGTTATCTCCCTCTATAAATCGGAATTTCATTGATTTGCTGGTAGGCAAGAGTGGGAGAAATTTTTTGAAAGTTGCACGCTCACTATTAGTAAGGGGAGACTGGGGGAAGCTGCAACATATTTTGTCTTACTATCTATTATAGACCTGTTTAGGTTAGTGATCATTTGTAGAGTGGCTCTCTATTTGCATTTTTTCCACCTTTCTGAATGTCTTTATTTTTGTAAATTTTATTGAACATTTATTTACCTAGGGAAGTCAGTGAAGAACAAATTCTTATTTACAATGACGGCCTACCAAATGGCAAAAGGCCTAAAGAATCCATATGTAAAAATATATATATATATCAGTTAAACAAAGCATATTAACTATAATTGTACATTATATATTTAGCATACAAGAAGAAACATGTTTGATTATATACAGTGCCTTGCGAAAGTATTCGGCCCCCTTGAACTTTGCGACCTTTTGCCACATTTCAGGCTTTAAACATAAAGATATAAAACTATATTTTTTTGTGAAGAATCAACAACAAGTGGGACACAATCATGAAATGGAACGACATTTATTGGATATTTCAAACTTTTTTAACAAATCAAAAACTGAAAAATTGGGCGTGCAAAATTAGTGCATAATTGGCGTACATTAATGTTGTAAACAGACAATATATTGAGTTTCTCAAACAAAGTTGCAGATGGAGCTAAGTAATTAGAGGAGGTGGCTAGTCTTGCAAATGTCTTTGTATGATGAGTAATTTGTGTAGGTAGGAGGCATATGTGCTGGCCAAGACAATATTACAGTAAATGAGATATGGGTAAATTAAGCTATAGTATAGAGTTAGGAAGCAAGCCTGATGAACCAAACCACTAATCTTTCTGATGATAACAGATTTCATTGCTTTGCTACAGACAAATGTAATATGACATTTCCAGGATAACTTTTCATCAACTAGAACTAGTGGGATCTAGTGGATGTGACTTGTTCCATTTCATTCCCACCAATTGAGATTCTGTCTCTTACTCTTACTCTTACTAGTTTTTAGAATAAAGTTAGATTTTTTAACATTTAATGGACAATTGTTTATCTGAAACCATTCAGAAAATTTGGCCATACCTGAGCTGGCTTCATTAATTAGTGAATCAAAATGATTGTGTGATAAAATTAAATTGGTATCATCAGCAAAGAGAATGGGAAGTACAGTAGAAGACACAGCAGCAAGGTCATCAATAACAAAGGTCCAATTATCGAACCCTGTGGCACAGCACAGGATATCTTGGCCCTGGTAGATGCACAGCCGTTTGCATAAACAAACTGTTCTCTAGCATAAACATAACAATATAACAGTAATAATGCAATTTAGAAGGTAGTGTGTCATGATCAACTGTGTCAAATGCTTTGGATAGATTTTTAAAAAATGTTGTTAAAAATGCTGTAAAGATTTTATCCACAAGTTGCAAAAGAGCCAAATCTGTGGAGTAGTTTTTACAAAAAACATGTTGGTGCTCATTAAGAATACGGTGTTGATTTAAATGTTTCAACATTCTCTTATACACACATTTTTCTAGGATTTTAGAAAAACATGGAAGTACAGATATTGGGAGATAGTTTGTAAAAGATCTTGGATCCCAAGATTTATAGAGGGGGATAACTTTGGCAATTTTAACATCTTTAGGAACAATAACAATTTGCATAGATTTGGAGAATATACTGTATACACTACATATACAAAAGTATGTGGACACTCTTTCAAATTAGTGGATTCGGGTATTTCAGCCACACTCGTGCTGACAGGTGTACAAAATCAGACACACAGCCATGCAATCTCCATAGACAAACATTTGCATTAGAATAGCCTTACTGAGGAGCTCAGTGACTTTCAACGTGGCACCGTCATAGTGCTCATTCCAACAAGTTAATTAGTCAAATTTCTGCCTTGCTACAGTTGCCCTGATCAACTGTAAGTGCTGTTATTGTGAAGTGGAAACATCTAGAAGCATCAATGGCTCAGTCACGAAGTGGTAGGCTGCACAGGCTCACAGAACGGGACCGCCAGGTGCTGAAGCGCTTAGTGCATAAAAATCACTTGTCCTCGGTTAAAACACTCACTATCGAGTTCCAAACTGTATCTGGAAGCTACGTCAGCACAATAACTGTTCGTCAAGAGCTTCATAAAATGGGTTTCCATGGCAGAACAGCCGCACACAAGCCTAAGATCACCATGCGCAATACCAAGCGTCGGCTGGAGTTGTGTACAGCTCACCGCCATTGGACTTTGGAACAGTGGAAAGGCGTTCTCTTGAGTGATGAATCATGCTTCAGCATCTGGCAGTCAGACGGACAAATCTAGGTTTGGTGGATGCCAGGAGAACGCTACCTTCTCGAATGCATAGGGTCAACTGAAAGTTTGGTGGAGGAGGAACAATGGTCTGAGGCTGTTTTTCATGGGCTAGGCACCTTAGTTCCAGTGAAGGGGCATCTAAATGTTACAGCATACAGCCTTAGACCACATTCTAGATGATTCTGTGCTTCCAACTTTGTTGCAACAGTTTGGGGAAGGCCCTTTCCTGTTTCAGCATAACAATGCCCCCATGCACAAAGCCAGGTCCATACAGGAATGGTTTGTCGAGATCGGTGTGGAAGAACTTAACTGGCCTGCACAGAGCCCTGACTTCAACCCCATCAAACACCTTTGGGATGAATTGGAACGCCGACTGCGAGCCAGGCCTAATCGCCCAACATCAGTGCCGACCTCACTAATGCTCTAGTGGCTGAATGGAAGCAATTCCCGCAGCAATGTTCCAAGATCTAGTGGAAAGCCTTCCGAGAAGAGTGGCATTGCTATCGGGAAATAAAGGCCCAGGATGGTTCTTATGAGGCTTAAGAGGTCAGAGCAAAGAAATCTGATCTGCCCGTCCAGACTGAGGTCAAAGATGGAGCACTAGAATTGTGTTAGGATTTAGATCCACATATGGATGTGGTATAAATCTGAACTCAAACATTTTTGTTGCTGTTTACACATTAGGGAAAGATCAAATAGGTATCAAATATTCAAAAAACAGTGCCTTCGGAAAGTATTCAGACCCCTTCACCACTAAAATATATTTTTTGATAATTTATCTACACACAATACCCCATAATGACAAAGTGAAAGCAAGTTCTTAGAAATTTTTGTAAAATTATTATTATTAAAACTGAAATACCTTATTTACATACACTACCATTCAAAAGTTTGGGGTCACTGAGAAATGTCCTTGTTTTTTAAAGAAAAGCACATTTTTTTGTCCGTTAAAATAACATAAAAATGATCAGAAATACAGTGTAGACATTGTTAATGTTGTAAATGACTATTGTAGCTGGAAACAGCAGATTTTTTAAGGAATATCTACATAGGCGTACAGAGGCCTATTATCAGCAACCATCACTCCTGTGTTCTAATGTCATGTTGTGTTTGCTAATCCAAGTTTATAATTTTAAAAGGCTTATTGATCCTTAGAGGAGAAGTACATTACAGTGTCTAGTTTGAGAAACAGATGCCTCACAAGTCCTCAACTGGCAGCTTCATTAAAAAGTACTCTCAAAACACCAGTCTCAACATCAACAGTGAAGAGGCGACTCCGGGATGCTGGCCTTCGAGACTGGGAGACTAGTCAGGATCAAGGGAAAGATGAATGGAGCAAAGTACAGAGAGATCCTTGATGAAAACCAGCTCCAGATTGCTCCGGACATCAGACTAGGGCGAAGGTTCACCTTCCAACAGGACAACAACCCTAAGCACACAGCCAAGACAACGCAGGAGTGGCTTCGGGACAAGTCTCTGAATTTCTTTGAGTGGCCCAGCCAGAGCCTGGACTTGATCCCAAATACAGGTGTGACAACCTTGTAGCGTCATACCCAAGAAAACTCTAGGCTGTAATCGCTGACAGAGGGTCTGAATACTTATGTAAATTTGATATTTCCATTTGCAAAATGTTCAAAAAAACACTGTTTTTGCTTCGTCATTATGGGGTATTGTGTGTAGATTGATTAAGGAACAAAATGATGTAATCTATTTTAGAAGAAGGCTGTAACGTCAAAAAAAAATCAAAAAGGTTAAGGGGTCTGAATACTTTCCGAACGTACTGTAATTGGCAAAAGATCGGATTTGGGCTGCCTGTGTTATGCAACTTTAATAACAAAGGAAGTAAAGCTCAATTGTTCATGCTTTTATTCACCCTGAAAAAATACTTTATTTTTACACTGATAAGTGATAAACCACCCACTGCCAAGAATTCTGCAATCTGTGGAGAGCAATTGTAAATATAAAATTGTAACCATCGTTTTTTTCCCAATTTGGTGTAACTACTGTAAATGATCTGTCAGATTTGCTGCCTTTCAATCTTTAGAACACTTTGCAAAAGACATGTTTTAACATTTTCTTTAGAAAGTCACCTGATCAAATACAGTAGTTTGATAGCCCAAGTACACTACGTATTATTGTTGTGTTTTATTTATTTTACATTGACATAGAAAATTGCAATGAGAAAATCGACATTGAAGTCTTCAGCCTACCCTGGAAGCCTGTGTTTCAGACGTATGGAAGTGGATGGCGGCAAACGTTTTACTTTTAAACTCAGACAAAAATATGCTAGTTCTAGGCCCCAAGAAACAAAGAGATCTGCTGTTTAATTTGACAGTTCATCTCAATGGTTGTACAGTCGTCTCAAATAAAACTGTGAACAGGAGGTTGGTGGTACCTTAATTGGGGAGGATGGGCTCGTGGTTGGAGCTCGTGGTTGGCTGGAGCAGAATGGGTGGAATGGTATCAAATACATCAAACACATTGTTTCCATGTGTTTGATGGCATTCCATTTTCTCCATTCCAGCCATTATTATGAGCCGCCCTCCCCTCAGCAGCATCCACTGTGAAGGACCTCGTCGTTACTCTGGACCCTTTTCTCTCTTTTGACAAACATATACAAATTGTTTCAAGAGCAGCATTTTTTCCATCCTCGTAACATTGATAAAAAACTTGAAACTTTTGTCAGAAAATGATGCAGAAAGACTAACCATGCTTTTGTCACTTCAAGATTAGAATACCGCAATGCTCTACTCTCCGGTTACCCGGATAAAGCACCAAACAAACTTTAGCTAGTGATAAATACAGTTGATAAAATCTTGACTGGAGCCCAAAAATGTGATCAGATTATTCAACACTGGCTTCCTGTTAAGGCTAGGATCTGATTTCAAGATTTTACTGCTAACCTACAAAGCATTACATGGACTTGCTCCTACCTATCTCTCCAATTTGGTGCTGCCATACATTGTTTATGATGATGGTCACAAGATGAAGGCCTCCTTATTGTTCCTAGAATTTCTAAGCAAACATCTGGTGGTAGGGCTTTCCCCAATTTTTATGGAATGGTCTGCTGATCCATATGAGAGATGCAGACTGGGTCTTGACCTTTAAGTCTTTACTGAAGACTAATCTCTTCAGTCAGTCTTATGATCGAGTTTAGTCTTGACTTGGGGTGTGAAGGGTGAATGGCAAGGCACTGGAGTGACAAACCACCCTTGCTGTCTCTGCCTGGCAGGCTCCCCTCTCTCCACTTGGATTCTCTGCCTCTGTCCCTATTACGAGGGCTGAGTCACTGGCTAGCTAGTGCTCTCCCATGCCATCCCTAGGAGGGGTGCTTGAGTCACTGACGTGATCTTCCTGTCTGGTTTTGCGCCCTCCCTGTCTCAGTCCCCAGTATCTATGCTGCAATAGTTTTTGTGCCGGGGTGCTAAGGTCAGTCTATCCTATCTGGTGTAATTCTCCTGTCTTATCTGTTGTCCTGTATGATCTTAAGTATGCTCCCTCTAATTCTCCCATCCCTCTCTGTCTCCCCTCCTGGAGGACCTAGGACCATGCCTCAGGATTACCTGGCCTGACGACTCTTGGCTGTCACCAGTTCACCTTGTCGTGCTGCTGCTCCAGTTTCTGCTGTTCTGCCTGCAGCTATGGAACCCTGACCAGTTCACTGGACGTGCTACCTTGACCTGCTGTTTTGACCCTCTTTCTCCCTCTCTACCGTACCTTCTGTCTCAAGCTCTGAATGCTCGGCTATGAAAAGCCAACTGACATTTACTTCTGAGGTGCTGACCCTCTATAATCACTATGATTATTATTTGACCCTGCTGGTCATCTATGAATGTTTGAACATCTTGAAGAATGATAGGTTTCTTCCTAGGTTCCTGCCTTTCTAGTGAGTATTTCCAAGCCACAGGGCTTCTACATCTGCATTGCTTGTTTTTAGGCTGGGTTTCTGTGTGATGATGTAAAAAGGCTTTATAAATACATTTGATTGATTGGTCTAGGGCTACTTAAGACAGAGCTTTTCAAAACCAAAGTGTAGATATAATCCTATTCTTTTGGCAATTATCTTTGTTCTTTATGCAGGTAATATGATTTTTGTGATGTCTTTTCGAAGTCTAGAATATTTCCTGCTGTTCACAGGCGACTGGTCATTTCAAGTAATAACATATACCAATTGATTCTTGAAGAATGTCTTAGGCAATATTAGTCCATTGTTTTTAGTCATATATACTGAACAAAAATACAAACGCAATGTGCAACCATTTCAATGATTTTACTGAGTTACAGTCAACTGAAATCAGTCAATTGAAATAAATTCATTAGGCCCTAATCTATGGATTTCACAACTGGGCAGGAACGCAGCCATGGGTGGGCCTGGGAGGACATAGACCCAGCCACTTGGGAGCCAGGCCCAGCCAATCAGAATGAGTTTATCCCCACAAAAGGCATTTATTACAGATAGAAATACTCCTGTTTTATCAGCTGTCCGAGTGGCTGGTCTCAGACAATCCCGCAGGTGAAGAGGCCAGATGTGGAGGTCTTTAGCTGGTGTGGTTACACATAGTTGTCAGGCCGGTTGGATGTACTGCAAAATTCTCTAAAACAACATTGGAGATATGTATGGTAGGGAAATGAAGATTAAATTATCTGGCACCAGCTCTTGTGGACATTCCTGCAGTCAGCATGCCAATTGCACACTCCCTCAGATCTGTGGCATTGTGCGGTGTGATAAAACTGCACCTTTCGGTGTTCTTGTATTGGCACAAGCACAAAGTGCACCTGTGTAATGATCATGCTGTTTAACAAAAGGGTGCACAAAATTAGTTAATTTTTTGGGGAGTGCATTGAAAAATTCAAAGATATTTTGTCAGCTCAAGAAACATGGGACCAACACTACATGTTGCATCTTATTTTTGTTCAGTATAAGTGTTTGTAAACAATGTAGTTTAAATAAAATTAAAACCACCATGCCAATCTCAAACTATGAATCCTTGCATCCAGCTCTCTGTGAATGGCTACATTTCCCCAGCCCCATCCCTCAACTTACCAAACAAAGTTTTAGAATATTTGCATGAAAATATGTCACCAATAGGATAAAAACCTAGCTACTGTGATAAAGAGAAACTTAATTTAATTTTGGACTTTTCATCCAACATAAGGGACAGTACACTGACTTACATATTTCAAAAAGTAAAATCTACTCTAGAAAAAATGTCAGAAATGCATTGAGAACAGGAGAATTCTGGGATATATCCAATAGCTGTGACAATCTTTAAATGTGTCCACTATTTGGGGAAAACAAAAATCAGACACTTTGAATCTGGGGCACATGGCATAGTTAAATCTGTTGCCTTAATTGTCACCAAGTTATCAGGAGTACACTTAGCATAAGACTCAATATTATATGGTGCTGTAATAGGCACTAGGCAGTCATTGCTTCTTGCCCTTGCTGGGTTTGGCCAATAGGGCAGGATCGATGTCCTCTGCAGAAAGCCCTACGGTGGAGAAAAGGCGAGCAGCGCGCTCGGACAGTGTTCCCCCACACTTCATCCCCCGTGCAATCAGTTCTGCCTTTAGCCTATCCAACCCCAAAGTCTCCAACTCCTTGTCTGAGTGCACTGCCTGGAGGTCTAAGGGCCCATCTTCACACTGCATACCAGGGGAGAAACACACATGAGTTCATCTTTAAAAGTAACTGTTCATTACACTGTTCTATTTTGAATGACTGCAGCTGGTCTTGTAGCAAAGTCCTATTCATGGTGCATTGTGAACCATTAAACATCTTTGGTCATCCCAACATCTCATTTGCATTATGCTCACAAGGAAATCTGCTTAATTTGTGGGACCCAGAACAACTAAGGAGCATGTATGGGTGAATAATGAAGTAACAAGACCCAATAAGACAAATCTTGAGTGGAACATTAAGAAACTCACAGCGGCTTGGTTTACGCTAATCTGAGCTACGCTTACATTGTCGGTCTTTGGGAATGTTTCTTCTGTGGGGACCACCTCCTGCTCCCCACTACCACTGGTAGCAAAAGCTGCTGCCTCTGCTTGAGATTGTGTCTGCACCTCGGCTGGGCTCTCTGGAGAGCTGGGTCCTGAGATGGAGTTGCTGCTTGCCCTAGGAGCTTCCGGAGTTGCCGTTTGTTCCGCTCTGCTCTGAGAGGCTGATGTGTGAGCTGACGTTGCTCCCGTTACGGGACAATCAGGCACCCCTGAACCGGAAGCAGATGTGGAGGGAGAGTTCCCGCTGTCGCTTGCATCATCGTCATCCTCAGAGCTGTCGAGGTCATCCAGGCCACCAACACCCGTCCTGTAATATCCAAAGCATTTCACTATCAGTTTTGTCCCCATTACATTTTTTTGGAATGTTTTAATTTTTTTTAAGAGGCTTTAAAGAGTATTATTATTTATTTTATTTACAAAAAATGTTAAACCAAGGTGACAAAGCTCATTCACCAAAAGCATTTCTTCTTGCTTTTCCCTTGGCCTTTGTTTGGAGGTGGCTTTTTGCGTTTCGGTGCCTCGTCTACTTTCACTAGTCCGCTGGAAGAGGCTTGCATTCCTAAAAAACAGACTGTTAGACTCACCCTTGAATTAGTTCTATGGAACAAACAGCTCTTTACATTGTAATCATTTTCCACAGCACAGATCATTAAGAAACGTATATACAGCACCAGTCAAAAGTTTGAATACACCTACTCATTCAAGGGTTTTAATTTATTTTGACTATTTTCTACATGGTAGAATAATAGTGAAGACAAAACTATGAAATAACATATGGAATCATGTAGTAACCAAAAAAGTGTTATAAAATATATTTTGACTTGTCTTCGAGATTCTTCAAATAGCCACCCTTTGCCTTAATGACAGCTTTACAAAAGCTTGGCATTCTCTCAACCAGCTTCACCTGGAATGTTTTTCCAACAATCTTGAAGGTGTTTCCACATATGCCGAGTATTTGTTGGCTGCTTTTCCTTCACTCTGCAGTCCAATTCATCCCAAACCATCTCAGTTGGGTTGAGGTCAGGTAATTGTGGAGGCTAGGTCATCTGATGCAACACTTCATCACTTTCCTTCTTGGTAAAAATAGCACTTACGCAGCCTGGAGGTGTGTTGGGTCATTGTCCTGTTGAAAAACAAACCAGGTGGGATGGCGTATCGCTACAGAAGGCTGTGGTAGCCATGCTGGTTAAGCGTGTCTTGAATTCTAAATAAATCACTGACAGTGTCACCAGCAAAGCACCCCCAAGCTATAACACCTCCTGCTCCATGCTTTACAGTGGGAAATACACATAGAGATCACCCGTTCACCGACACTGCGTCTCACAAAGACACGGCCGCTGGAACCAAAAATCTCCAATTTGGACTCATCAGACCGGTCTAATGTCCATTGCTCGCATTTCTTGGCACAAACAAGTCTCTTCTTATTATTGGTGTCCTTTAGTGTTGGTTTCTTTGCAGCAATTCGACCATGAAAGCCTATTTCACAGTCTCCTCTGAACATTTGATGTTGAGATGGGTCTGTTAATTGAAATCTGTGAAGCATTTATTTGGGCTGGAATTTCTGAGGCTGGTAACTCTAATGAACTTATCCTCTGCAGCAGAGGCAACTCTAGGTCTTCCATTCCTGCGGTCCTCATGAAAGCCAGTTTCATGATAGCGCTTGATTTTTGTGACTGCATTTGAAGAAACATTCTAAGTTCTTGAAATGTTCCATAATGATTGACCATCATGTCTTAGAGGTGACTGAGGGACTATCATTTCTCTTTGCTTATTTGAGCTGTTCTTGACATATTTATTATTCTAACAATGACGGCCTATACCGTCTAAACCCGGACGAGGCTGGGCAAATTGTGTGCAGCCCTATGGAACTCCCAATCAGTCGGTTGTGATAGAGCCTAGAGTCGAACCAGTGTCTGTAGTGACGCCTCTAGCATTGAGACGCAGCACCTTAGACAGCTGCGCCACTCGGGAGCCATAATATGGACTTGGTCTTTTACCAAATAGGTCTAGGCGCTGCATCTCAGTGCTAGAGGCGTCACTACATACACTCTGGTTCGACTCTGTAAAGCCCCCTCTACCTTGTCACAACACAACTGATTGGCTCAAATGCATTAAGGAAAGAAATTCCACAAATTAACGTTTTAACAAGGCACACCTTAATTGAAATGCATTCCAGGTGACTACCTCATGAAGTTGGTTGACAGAATGTCAAGAGCGTGCAAAGCTGTCAAGGCAAAGGGTGGCTACTTTGAAGAATCTAACATCTAAAACATATTTTGATTTGTTTAACAGTTTTTGGATTACTACATGATCACATATGTTATTTCATAGCTTTGATGTCTTCACTATTATTACAATGTAGAAAATAGTAAAAATAAAGAAAAATCCTTGAATGAGTAGGTGTTCAAAAACTTGTGCCCAGTAGTGTATATATAAATATATCTCCATAAAAATTACACCAGGGGCTCTGCACTGTTTGGCCCTGTGTAGCTTCCGTGTGTCTCAGAGGGGTTGGGTGAAAAACAAACATTACCATTCTTACAAATGGACAATAAACATATTATTCTACCATTTCATTCTAAATAACCATTTGAAATTCGTGCCTTTTAAAACGGAGTCCTCCAGGCGTTCTGAGAGATCGTGGCACTGCTTCTCGTACTCCGGGTCTGTAAAGTGATGCTTGGGCTCAGCCAGCTTCCTCTGCAGTCTCTCCAGACGCCTTTGCTCTTTCTCTGCCTCGCGGTCTGCCTGCTTCTTAAGCCACTCTGCCATCCTGAAGACAAACACAATATGACTACATTTTCATTACCTATTTATTCATCCCATTGTACCAAAAGTGCAAACTGACAATCAAATCCAACAGGTGAGCTTCATCAAAAAACCCTATTTAGAAAAATAATTCAAATACCAGATAAAATTGAGTCTGTGGGTGACCATCTTACTCTTTCTCATGGTTGACATCTCTTAGTCTCCTTCCGCTTAGGTCTCTGCAGGCTTCGCGGTTTGTGGTCTTCTCAATTTGTGCCCCAAGAGCCCTAAGCATAGACCCAAAGCCTGCCAGTTACAAATAATGGAACAGTTAGTTCTTCATTTACTCACTTATTCAGAATAATGTAAGCAACATTTCACACCTGTCCATTAACTTTAGGCTTAACAGTAAATTATAATTTTCTTAAGTAGCTAGCTAACTAGAAGTTACAGTAATGAACCTGTTACTGTAAGTCTAAAGGGACAAGCAGACTTTAAAAACTACTTAGTTACCTCCTTTCCCTCCACAGAGACGAGGCTCCAGTCGATACACCGCTCCAGCCTGCAATTTCTCATCAAGCTCTGATAGTCGTCCATTATTCTTGACATAGAGATCCGATGATGGGATTCCCTGAAAAGTATAGAAGAAACATTAGGTAAGTAGCTCGCTAGTAGGGACGTAATGATTGAACAAACATTTGAACCGGGGACCGATGTGAAAGATATGAGTGCGGTTGGTCGTTCGGACTCCAAATGTAGCATAGGCCAGGAAATCGATTCAAACGTTACGAATCACAAGTTCCATTTTTTGTTGTTGCTCAAATTACTTTCTACCTTCGGAAAATAACTAATCTTTGGTAACAACTGCGTGAACTGAGCATTTAATTGTGTTGACAGTCATTAAGCTACAACCCCAGGCAATATCAGTAGCTGTAAATAAGAATGTTCTTAACTGACTTGCCTAGTTAAAAAAAAATAATAATAAAGTGACCTTTATTTAAGTATTCAGACCCCTTGACTTTCTCCACATTTCGTTACATTACTGCCTTATTCTAAAATGTATTTTAATTTTTTATTCCCCTCCATCTACACAAAATACTGCATTATGACAAAGCAAAAACTGGATTTTAGAAATGTTTGCTAATTTATTAAAAAAAGTAAACACTAAAATATCACATTTACATAAGTTTCAAGCCTTTTACTTTGTAATTACTGCCAAAAGGTGCTTCAACAGACTCGAGTCTTCTTGGCTATGACTTCTTTAGCTACCCGCATGGTTGAAGCATGAGAAGAAGAGAAGCTCACTCAAGGGTGTCAATACAATTTGATGAGACGGGGGTGAAATCCAAATTCATGCCATTTATTCATTGGCTATGTCATATTTAGAGATAAGTATTGATCCATTACCATCTCTAACACTTTAAATCTGATGGTGATTTCAGCTGAAAAGTCAAGAGTGTGCACTGTCGAAAGCGGTGTGCAACATCCCAAGTTGTCCGAAAATACAAAAATGGTGGTGGAAGATGTTAAGACAGTACACATATTTTTCCTGTTCTATTTCCGGCAGCTTGCCATTATAGAAAGCAAATGAGGAAAATTATGCCATTGCAGCCTGAATGGAAGATGCTTTATGTACGAGCCGGTCCACGGGGTACACGAGTGTATTACCGGGAACGCACATCAACCCTCGATGATTGTGCAGATCTAGCGCCCACTATCGACTGCCTAGGCTATATAAAACGTAATCTCATTAACAACTGTGATTATCTTTGTCAAAGATTATGGATATACTGACAAGATACATGTCTCTCCGCCCAAATAATGGGAATCGTGGTCCTCAAAGAGGCACGGGGGGCTGTCTAGCTCCAGCCTATCCTTTATCTGGATTGGTGGATAAATCTCATTATTGTACTCCTTTTTTAGATATTAAAATGAGGGTTGTGACGTCAACCGCCTGTAGTCAATGGAGAGAGATGCTATGCTACTAGCTTCAATACATGAATATGCATAGAAATTTAGAGAACTCCAACAGTGTTTTATCTCAAAGTTGATGGGATGCCACGTGTCCTACTTATATAAATCAGTACACTCTTAATTTGTGCATTACGAAACTATTTGATCAAATAACATCACATACCAAATAAGCCCCCTAAAAACAAATGTTGACCAAATTCAACACTCTCATTGACCTCCATAGAAAAACTACTTTCTTAATTGGTAAAACAACAAAAACCACCACCTGCTGGAGGGAGACAGATTTTCTGCCGAGATGGGCCTCTCTGCCTTTGTGCAAAGAAAGGAAGTGAAGTCTCCTCCCTTACAGACAAACTCTTGGCTAAACCCATCTCTTCCGCTAATGTCACCCATGTTTACCATGGCCCCCAAAAACATTTGTATTTTCAAGAATTTTTACGATACAGCCTATTTTGACTTTGTGGCTGTAGATTCTAGTGGACATCAGTTTAACCACCGCCTTCGCTCAATCCTGAGTCATCGAAATAATCACAGACGAAAATCCAAAACCAGGAAAAACTGCTGCTCTTTATTAAAAATGCTTTGTCAATGTCCAAATACAATAAGGCATAACATATATTCCTTTACCAAGACAGCTTGTCACAAATTAACTTTCTTTTTCTAGATAGTCTAAATTAAAATGGCCTTCATGGCTTTTCTTTAAGCTGGATAAATGCACCTGGATAAACTTTATTTTAGTTAAATATATGCGACCAAATAGAGACATCTCTTTGCATCCATCTGTTAAGTCTGGCCTTGCATTCATCCAAATGATTCCAGACACTGAAAGTCTCACTTATCTTGACATCTTTGGTAATATGTATACCTAGATATTTGTCTGTGGATTTAATTGGAATATCATGAGCCACCACAAGGTGACAGTCATGCAAGAGCCATTAATTCACACTTCCTTAATTGAAGGTGTAAAACATAAGCTTTGGGAAATTGTTTTATGGTTTATGAGCTTTTGGAAACTGGACAATATTTCTCAAAAACAAACTGCCAGCTGATTCATGAAAATCTGGTCATCAAAAACACTCTGCTGTTCAATATCAGAATTCTTGATAAGAATTGACGGAATTTCTGCAGACATAAGAAAGAGTGATGGTGAAATAGAGCAGCCTTGTTGAATTCCACGACTTATGTCAAATCGTGGAGAAGTCCCTAGTGTTAAGGACACTGAGCTATTAGTGTTTTGATAAAAGGATCTAATCATGTTCCTGAACTTTCCTCCAAAACCATAAAGCTCCAAAGGATAGAAAATAAGGGTGTTCAACCATGTCAAATGTTTAAAAAAAGAAAAGAAAGAGTAAATCCATCATTTATCAGAAAAGAGCAAGTCTTGGACCGAGCGCATGTTGTTCTACTTGGGCTTTGACAGATTCTTGCTGTTTCATCTGTACACAAGAGATTAACCAAAATAAACAACTGAACCAGAACTTGAACCAGCACTTGCCCCCCCTTCTAGCTCTGACTCTAATGATGGCTACTTTGAGGAAAATGTCCATTTATATGCATGTGATATGTAGTTGTCGCCCATTGCTATTTTAGGATTAAAGCACTAAATGTAAATAACTCTAAATTACAGCATCTGCTAAATCAGGGGTTCTCAATAGTTTTCCAATTGGGGGGCCCCCACTTCCAGCATTGGGTAACATCCCGCGCGCCCCTCGTCTATTTCTATCAGCAAAAGCACAGTCCATGAAACAAACCGTTCACACCCCTCTTGTTGGTGGAAATTATTTTGCAGGGTTAAAACTTTTTTCCTTCAATTCTACAAATTGTCATGTGGCGCACAAAAACAAAGTGGAGTTTTAAAGCTACTTTTTGTTTTGCAATTCTATACAATTTGCTGTCTAATGTGTATTCATGTAATATTTGAGTGATTAAAAAATTACAACAATATCTATGGGCAAAAAAATAAAATAACTACATTAAAAATAAAAAAAACACTGCTGACATAGGCTAGTTGATCAATGACAAACATGACAAGGACCTGATGGTGCACTACTCAATTTCGAAATTGCACATTCTACTATTACAACGTTCAAGAGTACGTTTAAAGCCGGACGGAGTTCTTTATAAACCCACCAAGAAGTTTGGGAACCATGTGCTAAATGACTAAAATGTTGAAAAATGTTTCGTTATTGAATCGCATCGGAGCCCATCGAACGTTAAATGCGTATGGAATCGTCTTCAAAGGAAAATACGCACATCCCTACTAGTATTAGTAATGCCAGTACTAGCTAGCTAGTTATTTAAAAAAATACAGTGCAGAAAAAAACTACGTATGTTCAAACCCTGGTTGGCAAAGTTTGTTAAACTAGATAGCTAGCTAGCTTCCGCTAATACCGCGTTAGTTATCTAGCTACCAGTAGCTAGCTTGTTGGATGTAGAACCTATGAAGTAATATTTCAGTTGAATTGATAACACGACCATTTTGATACTAACCTTTTCTTTCGTAAAAATATCAACTAGATCACGAACAGATGCTCCAGTAGGAAAATAAGCGCTGCAAAAATGAAGAAGTGGACCAGAAAGAAACAACTCCATGATGTTGCCAAAGAGAGAACAGAAATAAGTACGGATACTTTGTCGAGTTACTACCGGATATTTACGCTGACGTCAAAATGTTTTATGCCACGGAAGCCGGAGAGCTTTAAAAAAAAACGTAACGTGACGATGTAGCGTTTTTTAAGGGTTTTGTTTTTTATACTAATTTTGCCACCACCAATGTAATGAGTTTGTTATTTTTATTGGATTATTGTGGTATTCCTTCCTTTTTTATTTAAATGTAACACAAGTAAAACACCCACCGTCCATTGCGGCGGACACACCAACATGGCAGCTTTGTGCAAGGTCGTGGCAGGTCTGAGGACTGGCACATGTGTGTTTCCAAAACGAGCAATTGATATTTGCAAGTCCTTGTTCAGCACAGATAGCGGGGAGACATCGGAAGGGAAAGCGGTGGAAGAAACGCAAAAACCAGCAGCCGACAAGGTGAAAAGTGGCTTCGCTGCAGCATATGAACAACACACAGACCTTCAGCAGAGACAAAATCAGACGGGAACTACTGTCAGACTTGGGTCAACAAGAAATGAAAAATCATTTGCGTCATTGCTACGAAATTCTCCTCTCATGCAGATGGGCCCAGCAAAGGACAAAATGGTAATCGGGAAGATCTTTCACATAATCAAAGACGATTTATACATTGACTTTGGTGCCAAGTTCCATTGTGTATGTAAACGACCGACAGTGGATGGAGAGAAGTACCAGAGGGGGAGCAGGGTACGTCTGCGTCTTGAGGACCTCGAGCTCACATCTCGCTTCCTGGGTGCGAACACCGACACAACACTACTAGAAGCAGATGCCTTTCTTCTTGGACTGATCGAGAGCAAGGACGGAAAGACCAAAGAGTAGAACAGCATTGACTCCTCCGATCAATAGACCTGCCCCAGCAGAGGACAGTTTTTCTTGTTGATGTCACTATTCCCACATTATTGGCATTTGTCACTGAGAGCTTGAACAATAAATGTATCCAAATGTAATGTTTGTTTCATCTTGAGAAATCTGCTACATCCATGTTAAGTGGTCATTTAATTTACCCATTTATTCTGGAAGAGTCATTAAATGCCTCATGCTTAGTAACAGTCATGTATAATCATAACCCCAAATAAGGTTGTAGCTTTCAAATGTTTAATCAAGATCTCATGGACTGTTAATCCTTGCATGTCAATGTTTGAATATGAAAGTGGTTACATTTCTACCTCTCAGCAAATCAAGTGTTGGGGTAGCGCTTGATCATGACTCTTAAATTTCATTACACAATACTATAAGTCATTGGACAAAGGTGTCTTCTGTAGGGGAGAGTTCTTTAAAGATCCCAGACGCTTGGTCTGAATATTAACATTGCTTGTGGTACGGTTTTGGAAGCAAAAGGACCTTATCTTTCATATCAATGATAAATAATAATTAGTATCAAAAGGTTACATTCATACACACCTTGAATGCATTGGGGATTATAACTATGCATTAACCATTGTTAGAGTTGCGTAAATTCAAATCTGGAATCAGGATAAATATGACTATGAGTCACTGATTGTATACTATGTATTTTTTATTAACTAAGCAATAAATGGCAAATGCAACTTTCGTATATACGGGCTCACTGTAATACCTCGCAGGGCAGAACAGGGAATTGACAGGATGTATGTAAACAGTGTTCTTATACTCTGATGGACATAGTTCTGACCCGTCTGTTTGCCTATCACAGTAGAGGCTGAGCGTGGTTTAGACTTGCTCAGCCTATCGCAGGCGCTCAGGCGGGTCCCCTCTTGGCGCTTCTTGGAGTCCTCCCTCCGTCGATGTATAGATTCTTACTGTTCTGGTATTGCAGCCTTGTTATAACAGTTGCTCAGTTCCTGCTATTGTGTTGTTCAGTATTTTTCCATCTCAGTTAAACCTCGTGATGACCACCACTCCCTATGCCTGCTTAACCACAACTTTGTAAGATACAGCAAGTCACACCATGTGCTCAATATGGTTACATACAAACACAAGGACAAAGCATCTGCTGGGCTGTTATCTACAGTTTTGCAACATGCAGGTCACACCATGTTACTCAGTTCTTGTCACACACACAAACAGGCAAGTAGATGTAGCAAGCAGTTGTTTAATCTCATGATGATGCTCAAGTGCACAAATGCAGATACTTCACACAGCCAACATCAGATAATATTTAATCATATATATATGGTAATGGCTATAATGTAAAATACAGAATACCATGTTCTCAATCATCTTTAGAAAATGAATAACTCAAAAGTTATATAAGTCCGTTTTATTCAGTGACATTCTTCGCATAATTAAAATGTGCAGTTCAGCATACTTTTTGTGCAGTTACTTTTTACCTTGTCACATTTTGAGGAGTCCCTTTCCTACGTTTTGTGTTTTAGTTGAAAGTACCCTCACCAATTTTAGACTAAAATTGCCATATTGAGAAAAAGACGAGTTATATTTCTGTCTTTAACTGATGTAGTTCACTGTACTGAGGTATCCTAAAGAATAAGGCATCAGTACAATTTACAGTTCATTAGCAGCCTATAGCTCTACTTACTTTCTATAATCCAAGATCCTGTGAAAGGTAGTCAAAAATACATAATGTCAGAGTATGATGTCATCATCTCTTATTACAGACTAGCATCTGAATTTGATGGTTAAACAAAGAGAGGAAAACCTAAGAGGTTTGAAATGGAACTTTAAAAATACAGGCACAACGGTATGCCCTGAAAACTTTGCCATCGTATAATGCTTGCAGTGATTTATATGCAGCGACTCCCTTAGTAGAGCATTTCATTTTGATCACGTGTAATTGACCAGGTTAAATGCAACTCCCAAGTTATTGAGCAGAGGCAGCAAGGTATTTGTAGTGGTGATTAAAAAGTAGGGAGTAGTAGATTCTTTGAGATTGTTTGAGATGATGCAAGCCTTAGTTGGGTGCACTGAGATGCTTTGGAGGCTCTTTGAGGCTATGGTTGTCCTCTACTATGGGTGTGTATGTGTCCTCTTCTACAGCATACTAGATCACCATACACTTCAACCACACATGGTCATATACAGCCACGGTGAGAGACAAAGACCAGAGTGGATAAGGTTATGTTATCCATAGTGAATCAGTGATTAAAAGACACAAAGCATTGACATTCAAATGGTCTCACCTCTGTGATATTCATTTCAGCAGTTCCAGTGCCTTCTCTATCCAACGCCTGGAAGGCCTCTGTGAAAATTAGGGGAAATATATATATATTTAATTGTGCTTTAACACTATCTGTAATTAAGGCCATGAACTTTTCTTGACCATCTGACCAATGACATCTTTAACCTGTATTTCGATTCAAGGCACCACTGCAGGCTCCCCCCGCCCCTTCCCCCCAGTCTCACCAGTTAAATCTCACATTAGGATCTAATTATTAACAACTTTAAAGTAGAAGACTGGAGTTTGTTCACAACAAACAAGACTGTTAAACATCTCTTTGGAAGTATTTCCCTGCTTGCTGTTGTCAAATGAAAAATAACCATTGTTGAACAATTTTTTGTTATGGTGGGTAGCAGAAGTAATATAAATGACCCAGTTAAAGTAGAGTGCATGGACAATTCACATCCATAGAAGCTTAAATAGAAGCTTAAAGGGATACATTGGGATTTTGGCAGAGGCCATTTATCTACTTCCCCAGAGTTGGATGAACTTGTGGATACAATTTTTAAGTCTCTGTGTCCAGTATGAAGGAAGGTAGAGGTAGTTTCCAGAGCCAATACTAACTAGAGTTATCACAAATACTAAGTCTATGGGTATTTGCTAGCATGCTCATTGTCTAAATCCAGAAATGTTCCTTTAATGTGTGATAAGTAGAATATTAATGGGAATGATTAAGGTATGAAGATGTGATGAATGACTGTAAGCTTCACAGGGCACGACATCAATGTCTTGGTGCTGGAGGACAGAACTACCAGTACAGACAGAAGTCAATCATTTTTCCTTGTCCTAGTTATGAAATGATCATGTGAATTCAATCACAAAATCACAGTCCAGAAACAATCACTGGCCTAGCCCTCATCCCCTTTTGCAGATGTAGAAGAATCAGATATGTATGCAAAATGGTGATAATGGCTCCACTAACCATTCCAATCAGGCATAGGGGAGCGTACATATATCCAAAACCTTCAGGGCTAAAATGTTCTATATCTGGAGCTCCGCCCCATAGTGGAGCTCTGTTTCTATTGGTTTACCGGCGCCTCAGTCAGTGCATCTCAGACCCGTGTTGCGTTCAGGAAGGGTTGGAACCACAACGCTGTTTAAAAAAAAAAGTTTTACCTTTACTTAACTTGGCAAGTCAGTTATGAACAGATTCTTATTTTCAATGAAGGAACAGTGGGTTAACGGCCTTGTTCAGGGGCAGAACGACAGATTTTTTACCTTGTCAGCTCGGTTACTAGTCCAACGCTCTAACCACAAGGCTACCTGCCGGCAAAATCTTGGCGCCCCCGTTTCTCACAGGAGGCGCCAATATTTCCTCCCCCTTTCGAGGGGGGCCCACCCTGGCCTGTCCCACCACTTCAGTGTCGAGGGACATCGCAGCTTTCGCCATAGAGGAATACAGGTCCTTCCTAATGCCTGTACCACAGCTTCTCGCTCTCCCACTCTCAGAGCATTACTCGGAGTGGCAGTGAAGCTGCACCCTCACATCCGATTTAAGTCGGACACTGGAGAATGGTTATGCCATCCAATTCCACCGAACTCCTCCCCCGTTTTCGGGCTTGGTAGAGACGGCGATGAAGACTCCAGAGAAAGTTGCCGCTCTTGTAAAAGAGATTACGGAATTTTTGGCGAAGGAGGCGGTTACAGTAGTTCCCCAACACCAAAGGAACAGCGGGCTATATTCGCCCTGCTTCCTAGTGCCAAAAAGGATGGGGGGAATGAGGCGACTATTGGATTTATGCACTCTCAATGAGATCGTAGTCAAAAGGCCATTTCGAATGCTTACGTCAAAACGTCTGCTGGATTGTATCCACAACAAATACTGTGTAAGTATAGACCTAAAGAACGCGTACTTTCATGTGCCGGTGCATCTACCTCATAGGAAGTTTCTGTGTTTCACCTGTCAATGGGTGGCATAGGAATATGCAATGATGCCATTGGGGTACGTCCTGGCACCCCGCACCTTTTCCAAATGCGTGGAGGCGGCATTGGAACCGTTGCATCATCAGGGGATAAGGCTACTAGCCTACCTAGAAGACCTAATGGTTGTCGCCACGTCAGCAGAGCTGGCGATCACACACACGACACAGACAGTGATTCATCTCACACGTCTGAGGTTCGCTGTGAATTGGGAAAAGAGCGTGCCTTGGCCCAGTCATCGGATTGTCTACCTGGGGTTACACCTAGACACCGACTATGAAGGCTCGAATTTCAGATCCTCAGCTGGCTGCCTTGTTGCTAGCCCTACGAAAGTTTTATCCGAATGACATGGTGACAGCGCATTCCGTCATTACACTTTTGGGTCTCATGTTGTCTGGCCACTCTGTGGTTCCGCTGGGACTTCTGCACATGCGCAGAACACAGCGATGGTTTGCTTAATTAACCTCTTGAAGCTAGGGGCACTATTTTTAGGTTTGGAAAAATGTTCCCAAAGTAAACAGCCTATTTCTCAGGACCAGATGCTAGAATATGCCTATAATTGACAGATTAGGATAGAAAACACTACGACTGGACTAAGTGAGGCATCGTCGTCGGTTGTTGGTAGTTCCCCTCTTGCGCAGCGCGAACCTGCACTATTGGAGGACGCAAGGGGTTCCAATAGGCAGTGTCCTCCTACATTCCAGTGTTTACAGGCGCTTGTCTGACTGGATGGGGAGGGACATGCCAGGCTCAGGCGGTCGGAGGTGTGTGGCCTCCCTCGGGACGCCCCATCAACCTCCTAGAGTTGGAGACAGATCTACTGGTTCAGACCAGGCTGGCTGTCAATCATATTGATAGCCCCGGATTGCCCAGCGTCTCTGAGGTACACAGAGATGACGCAAATGTTGATTGCGCCATCATGGTTATAATATTGTTTATGGTTTAAAAAAAGTCACATTCAGGTATTTGAGCTTAAAACAATAGAGTAAGTCCTTTTATTCAACCATATATCCACAAAAGGAACATAGGTACATATAAGACCACAGAACAACAAGATAGCCATTTCCAGAGTTACGAACCTAATTTTTAAGGCAAAGAATTTCTCTGTCCTAAAAAGATGTTGGTTGTGAGAACAACCACTCACTAACCAGGTTGCCATTCAACCTTTTTATGTGAGTAAAGAGCGTTGAATTTTAAAAAAAAGTCACAACAGGCCTTTTGGAAACAGCAAATTGTGTTAACTTTCCAAATGTCAACAAAAGGCAAGACAAGGTGGGAACACTGTATTTCTGGAAAATTAATTACACGAGAAATGGCAGTGGAAACACCTTCATACTCAAATGTTAATATAATAACCATCATATCAATGTAAACTTGGAGTCACGTGATGGTAACATCTCTAGTTGAAAAATGCACATATCGTTTTAGAAAATTTGCATGAAAATCTGTCACCAATTGGATAAAAACCTAGCTACTGTGATAGAGAAAGTTCATTTAATTTGTGACATTTCATCAAACATAAGGGACAGTACATTGACTTTAGAATTTCAAAAAGTAAAATCTACTCTAGAAAAAAATGTCAGAAATACATTGAGAACAGGAGAATTCTGGGATATATCCAATAGCTGGGACAATCTTTAAGTGTGTCCACTATATAGGGCAAACAAAAATAATCACACTTTGAATCTGGGGCACATGGCATAGTTATATCAGGAGTCCACTTAGCAGAAGACTCAATATTATACGGTGCTGTAATAGGCACTAGGCAGTCATTGCTTCTTGCTGGGTTTGGCCAATAGGGCAGGATCGATGTCCTCTGCAGAAAGCCCTACGGTGGAGAAAAGGCGAGTAGCGCGCTCGGACAGGGTTCCCCCACACTTCATCCCCCGTGCAATCAGTTCTGCCTTTAGCCTGTCCAACCCCAAAGTCTCCAACTCCTTGTCTGAGTGCACTGCCTGGAGGTCTAAGGGCCCATCTTCACACTGCATACCAGGGGAGAAACACACATGAGTTCATCTTTAAAAGTAACTGTTCATTACACTGTTCTATTTTGCATGACTGCAGTTGGTCTTTAAACATATTTGGTCATCCCAACATCTCATTTGCATTATGCTCACAAGGAAATCTGCTTAATTTGTGGGACCCAGAACAACTAAGGAGCATGTATGGGTGGATAATGAAAATGGAAAACATTAAATAATGAAGTAACAAGACCCAATAAGACAAATCTTGAGTGGAACATTAAGAAACTCACAGCGGCTTGGTTTACGCTACTCTGAGCTACGCTTACATTGTCGGTCTTTGGGAATGTTTCTTCTGTGGGGACCACCTCCTGCTCCCCACTACCACTGGTAGCAAAAGCTGCTGCCTCTGCTTGAGATTGTGTCTGCACCTCGGCTGGGCTCTCTGGAGAGCTGGGTCCTGAGATGGAGTTGCTGCTTGCCCTAGGAGCTTCCGGAGTTGCCGTTTGTTCCGCTCTGCTCTGAGAGGCTGATGTGTGAGCTGACGTTGCTCCCGTTACGGGACAATCAGGCACCCCTGAACCGGAAGCAGATGTGGAGGGAGAGTTCCCGCTGTCGCTTGCATCGTCGTCATCCTCAGAGCTGTCGAGGTCATCCAGGCCACCAACACCCGTCCTGTAATATCCAAAGCATTTCACTATCAGTTTTGTCCCCATGACATTTTTTTGGCATGTTTTAATTTTTTTAAGAGGCTTTAAAGAGTATTATTTATTTTATTTACAAAAAAATGTTAAACCAAGGTGACAAAGCTCATTCACCAAAAGCATTTCTTCTTGCTTTTCCCTTGGCCTTTGTTTGGAGGTGGCTTTTTGCGTTTCGGTGCCTCGTCTACTTTCACTAGTCCACTGGAAGAGGCTTGCATTCCTAAAAAACAAACTGTTAGACTCACCCTTGAATTAGTTCTATGGAACAAACAGCTCTTTACATTGTAATCATTTTCCACAGCACAGATCATTAAGAAACGTATATACAGCACCAGTCAAAAGTTTGAATACATCTACTCATTAAAGGGTTGTAATTTATTTTGACTATTTTCTACATGGTAGAATAATAGTGAAGGCAAAACTATGAAATAACATATGAAATCATGTAGTAACCAAAAAAGTGTTATAAAATATATTTTGACTTGTCTATTTGAGATTCTTCAAATAGCCACCCTTTGCCTTAATGACAGCTTTACATAAAGCTTGGCATTCTCTCAACCAGCTTCACCTGGAATGTTTTTCCAACCATCTTGAAGGTGTTTCCACATATGCCGAGTATTTGTTGGCTGCTTTTCCTTCACTCTGCAGTCCAATTCATCCCAAACCATCTCAGTTGGGTTGAGGTCAGGTAATTGTGGAGGCTAGGTCATCTGATGCAACACTTCATCACTTTCCTTCTTGGTAAAAATAGCACTTACGCAGCCTGGAGGTGTGTTGGGTCATTGTCCTGTTGAAAAACAAACCAGGTGGGATGGCGTATCGCTACAGAAGGCTGTGGTAGCCATGCTGGTTAAGCGTGTCTTGAATTCTAAATAAAATCACTGACAGTGTCACCAGCAAAGCACCCCCAAGCTATAACACCTCCTGCTCCATGCTTTACAGTGGGAAATAGACATACAGAGATCACCCGTTCACCGACACTGCGTCTCACAAAGACACGGCCGTTGGAACCAAAAATCTCCAATTTGGACTCATCAGACTGGTCTAATGTCCATTGCTCACATTTCTTGGCACAAACAAGTCTCTTCTTATTATTGGTGTCCTTTAGTGTTTAGTGTTCTTTGCAGCAATTCGACCATGAAGTCCTATTTCAGTCTCCTCTGAACAGTTGACGTTGAGATGGGTCTGTTAATTGAAATCTGTGAAGCATTTATTTGGCCTGGAATTTCTGAGGCTGGTAACACTACTGAACTTATCCTCTGCAGCAGAGGCAACTCTAGGTCTTCCAATCCTGCGGTCCTCATGAAAGCCAGTTTCATGATAGCGCTTGATGGTTGTTGTGACTGCATTTGAAGAAACCTTCTAAGTTCTTGAAATGTTCCATAATGACTGACCTTCATGTCTTAGAGGTGACTTGAGGGACTGTCATTTCTCTTTGCTTATCTGAGCTGTTGAGATGCAGCACCTTAGACAGCTGCGCCACTCGGGAGCCATAATATGGACTTGGTCTTTTACCAAATAGGTCTAGGCGCTGCATCTCAGTGCTAGAGGCGTCACTACATACACTCTGGTTCGACTCTGTAAAGCCCCCTCTACCTTGTCACAACACAACTGATTGGCTCAAATGCATTAAGGAAAGAAATTCCACAAATTAACGTTTAACAAGGCACACCTTAATTGAAATGCATTCCAGGTGACTACCTCATGAAGTTGGTTGACAGAATGTCAAGAGCATGCAAAGCTGTCAAGGCAAAGGGTGGCTACTTTGAAGAATCTAACATCTAAAACATATTTTGATTTGTTTAACAGTTTTTGGATTACTACATGATCACATATGTTATTTCATAGCTTTGATGTCTTCACTATTATTACAATGTAGAAAATAGTAAAAATAAAGAAAAATCCTTGAATGAGTAGGTGTTCAAAAACTTGTGCCCAGTAGTGTATATATAAATATATCTCCATAAAAATTACACCAGGGGCTCTGCACTGTTTGGCCCTGTGTAGCTTCCGTGTGTCTCAGAGGGGTTGGGTGAAAAACAAACATTACCATTCTTACAAATGGACAATAAACATATTATTCTACCATTTCATTCTAAATATCCATTTGAAATTCGTGCCTTTTAAAACGGAGTCCTCCAGGCGTTCTGAGAGATCGTGGCACTGCTTCTCGTACTCCGGGTCTGTAAAGTGATGCTTGGGCTCGGCCAGCTTCCTCTGCAGTCTGTCCAGACGCCTTTGCTCTTTCTCTGCCTCGCGGTCTGCCTGCTTCTTAAGCCACTCTGCCATCCTGGACACACACACACACACACAATATGACTACATTTTCATTACCTATTTATTCATCCCATTGTACCAAAAGTGCAAACTGACAATCAAATCCAACAGGTGAGCTTCATCAAAAAACCCTATTTAGAAAAATAATTCAAATACCAGATAAAATTGAGTCTGTGGGTGACCATCTTACTCTTTCTCATGGTTGACATCTCTTAGTCTCCTTCCGCTTAGGTCTCTGCAGGCTTCGCGGTTTGTGGTCTTCTCAATTTGTGCCCCAAGAGCCCTAAGCATAGACCCAAAGCCTGCCAGTTACAAATAATGGAACAGTTAGTTCTTCATTTACTCACTTATTCAGAATAATGTAAGCAACATTTCACACCTGTCCACTAACTTTAGGCTTAACAGTAAATTATCATTTTCTTAAGTAGCTAGCTTACTAGAAGTTATAGTAATGAACCTGTTACTGTAAGTCTAAGGGACAAGCAGACTTTAAAAACTACTTAGTTACCTCCTTTCCCTCCACAGAGACGAGGCTCCAGTCGATACACCGCTCCAGCCTGCAATTTCTCATCAAGCTCTGATAGTCGTCCATTATTCTTGACATAGAGATCCGATGATGGGATTCCCTGAAAAGTATAGAAGAAACATTAGGCAAGTAGCTAGCTAGTAGGGACGTAATGATTGAACAAACATTTGAACCGGGGACCGATGTGAAAGATATGAGTGCGGTTGGTCTTCAGGACTCCAAACCGATCCAAATGTAGAATAGGCCAGGAAATCGATTCAAACGTTACGAATCACAAGTTCCATTTTTTGTTGTTGCTCAAGTGACTTTCTACCTTCAGAAAATAACTAATCTTTGGTAACAACTGCGTTCTCTCCTTCAGTGTAGAGCTAAGCATTTAATTGTGTTGACAGTCATTGAGCTACAACCCCAGGCAATATCAGTAGCCAAGTCAAATCGCACGCTGTATGCAGCTTTGCGCGCTGACCAACGAGAGGTAGGCTTATTCCTGATTTGGCACATCTATGCGTCACCTTTAGCATTCAAATGTTTGTAAAATGGCATGCGCAATAATAGGCTTTATTAGATGAGTACATAATTTGCTAGGTTATTTTATCAAACGTGCTGTTACCAGAATAAATGCAGCCTAAGCTACCGCAGGAGACAACTCATCAGGATACACACATGATGGAGATTACATTCGATTTTACTTTGATTGTTCAGGTTCACCATCAGCAATGGTGTCACTTGAAAACAGAGTGCACACACACACACACACAAAAAGTGGTGCAGCGCCCTAAGGCACTATGTCAGTGCAAGAGGCTTCACTACAGTCCCTGGTTCAAATCCAGGCTGTATCACATCCAGTCATGATTGGGAGTCGCATAAGGTGGCCCACAATTGGCCCAGGTCCGGGGTAGGCCAGAATTGTAAATATGAATTTGTTCTCCACTCACTTGCCTGGTTTAAAAATTTATTTAAAAAAAGTGACCTTTAAGTATTCAGACCCCTTGACTTTTCCACATTTTGTTATGTTACTGCCTTATTCTGGATTTTAACTGGATTTTTAGAAATGTTTCCTAATTTATTAAAAATAAACACTAAAATATCACATTTACATACGTTTCAGACCCTTTACTTTACTGAACCACCTTTGGCAGCAATTAAGACTCGAGTCTTCTTGGATATTACTTATTTAACTACCAGCACTTCATGGTTGAAGCAGGAGAAGAGAAGCTCAATCAAGTGTGTCAAAACTTTCAAACGGTCTAAACCATTTGATGAGACGGGGGTGAAATCCAAATTCATGCCATTTATTCATTGACTATGTCGTCGATATTTTTTAAAGATATATATATATCTTGATACATTACTAGCGCTAAGACTTTAAATCTGATGGTGATTTCAGCTGAAAAGTTAGGAGTGTGCACTTTCGAAAGCGGTGTGCAACATTCTAAAGTCTGAAAATACGAAAACGGTGGTGGAAGGTCAGGACACATTTTTCCTGTTTTATTTCCGGTGGCTCGCCATTATAGAAAGCAAAGGAGGAAAATTATGCCTTTGCAACCTGAATGGAAGATGCTTTATGTAGGAGCCGGTCCACGGGGTACACGAGTGTGTTACCAAGAACGCACATCAATCCTAGATGATTGTGCAGATCTAGCGCCCACTATGGGCTGCCTAGGCTATATAAAACGTAATCTCATTAACAATTGTGATTACCTTGGTCAAAGATTATGGATATACTGACAAGATACATGTCTCTCCGCCCAAATAATGGGTCGTGGTCCGCAAAGAGGCACAGCAGGCTGTCTAGCTCCAGCCTATCCTTCATCTGGATTGGTGGATAAATCTCATTACTGTACTCCTTTTTTAGTTATTAAAATGAGGGTTGTTGAACCAGCACTTGCACCCCCCCCTTTCTAGCTCAGACTCTAATGATGGCTACTTTGAGGAAGATGTTCATTTAGATGCAAGTGATATGTGATTGTCCCACCTAGCCATTTTAAGATTAAAGCAAACTGTAAATCACTCTGGATTACAACATCTGCTAAATCAGGGGTTCTCAAACTTTTTCCAGTTGGGGCCCCCACTTCCAGCATTGGGTAACATCCCACGCCCACCACCTCTATTTCCATAGGAAAAAGCACTGTCCATGACACAAACCGTTAACACCCCTCGTTGGTGGAGAGAATTTTGCAGGGTTAAAGCTTATTTCCAGCAATTCTACAAATTGTCATGTGGAGGACAAAAAAAAGGTCGCTTTAAAACGGCAATTCTATACATTTGTCTATGTCTAATGTGTATTCATGTAATATTTGTGTGACTACAATATTACAACAATATCTATGGGCAAAAAAAAAAAAAAAAAAAAACTGCTGACATAGGCTAGTTGATCTGGACATTTCTGACAAGTTATAAATAGTTATCTAAAAAGGTATGCAATGACAAACATGACAAGAGGACCTGATGGTGCACTACTCAATTTCGAAATTGCACATTGTTTGAGTTTGAGTTTATTTTTACAGGGACAGTGCACATTAATCAACGTTTCAGTAAAAGTGCCGGTTTTAGCCAGCAGGCTAATTTTCAACCGCAGTCCCTGGGCAGGTTATTAAAAAAAAATTACAATATAGACAATAGCAACATAGAACAAGCAAGACATAGCATACAGACAGAGCAAAATAGAACAAAAAGCAGCAAGACAAAATTCATAAAAGCAACAAAGTGTTTCCACACCTCACAAGCTACAGACAACATGGAGAGCGGCAACACACAGCTAGGGACCATGTTCACAAATCTGATTGACCTTTAGCCATGTATTCAAGCATTTTGTGAAAGTGTGATATGTGGTGCAGTTATGTGTGTCTGATGGCAGTGTATTCCAGACATGGGAAGCTCTCACAGAGAATGCAGATTTACTAAAGGTGCTTTTCCTTAGGGGAACTATACAGTCACCTCTCATGGCAGACCTTGTGGATCTGCTGCCATATGTCTGGGTTTTCTGTTTAACAAAAATATTGAGTGGAAGGGGGAGCCAGGCCATTAAGGATCTTGAATACAAGACATGCGTCGGTGTATTGCACAAGATTTTCCCAACTCAAGAGCTCATGCTTTCTAAGGATGTGACAATGATGATGGCTATTGGGCTTCCTATCAAGCACTTTGAGAGCCTGTTTGTAGACAGACTGAATAGGTTTTAATGTTGTACAGCAAGCTTGGGCCCAACTAGTCAAGCAGTATGTTAAGTGGGGGAGTATCATAGATTTGAAGTAGTTTTGCTACCTCTGTAGTCAAACAATTTCGTATAAATCGGAAATTAGCTAGGTTGAATTTGGTTATTTGAATGACCTTTTTCACATGCTTTTTAAAAGAGAGGTTGGAATCAAGTATGATGCCAAGGTACTTAAAATCGGATGCCACCTGGAGCTTCTCCCCTGACACATAGACATCTGGCTCAGGAGCATCTGTTGCCCTCTTTGAGAAGAACATGCAAACAGTTTTTTTCACATTGAGATGCAGACACGAGTCACTGAGCCACTTTGTAACCTGGACCATTACAGTAGTGAGTTCTTGTGCAGCTTGTTGTTTGCTCTTTGCATGCACATATATCACTGTATCATCTGCATACATTTGAACTTCAGACCCAGTACAGACAGAAGGCAGATCATTGTGCATTCTACTATTACAACTGTCAAGAGTACGTTTAAAGCCGGACGGAGTTCTTTATAAACCCACCAAAAAGTTTGGGAACCATGTGCTAAATGACTAAAATGTTGGAAAATGTTTCGTTATTGAATCGCATCGGAGCCCATCTAACGTTAAATGCGTATCGAATCGTCTTGAAAGGAAAATACGCACATCCCTACTAGTATTAGTAATGCCAGTACTAGCTAGCTAGTTATAAAGAAAAGTACAGCGCAGAGCCGTCTGATACTACGTATTTTCAAATCCTGGTTGGCAAAGTGTGTTAAACTAGATCGCTAGCTAGCTTCCGCTAATACCGCGTTAGTTATCTAGCTACCAGTAGCTAGCTTGTTGGATGTAGAACCTATGAAGTAATGTTTCAGTTGAATTGATAACACGACCATTTTGATACCAACCTTTTCTTTCGTAAAAATATCAACTAGATCACGAACAGATGCTCCAGTAGGAAAATAAGCGCTGCAAAAATGAAGAAGTGGACCAGAAAGAAACAACTCCATGATGTTGCCAAAGATAGCACAGAAATGTAAGGATACTTTGTCGAGCTAATACCGGATATTTACGCTGACGTCAAAATGTTTTATGCCACGGAAGCCGGAGAGCTATGCCACGGAAGCCGAAAAACGTAACGTGACGATGTAGCGTTTTTTAAGGGCTTTGTTTTTTATACTAATTTTGCCACCACAAATGTAATGAGTTCGTTATTGTTATACACAGTACGAATTGGATTATTGTGGTATTCCTTCCTTTTTCATTTAAATGTAACACAAATAAAACACCCACCATCCTTTGCGACAGACACACCAACATGGCAGCTTTGTGCAAGGTCGTGTCAGGTCTGAGGACTGGCGCAAGTGTGTTTCCAAAACGAGCAATTGATATTTGCAAGTCCTTATACAGCACAGATATCGGGGAGACATCGGAAGGAAAAGCGGTGGAAGAAACGCAAAAACCAGCAGCCGACAAGGTGAAAAGTGGCTTCGCTGCAGCATATGAACAACACACAGACCTTCAGCAGAGACAAAATCAGACGGGAACTACTGTCAGACTTGGGTCAACAAGAAATGAAAAATCATTTGCGTCATTGCTACGAAATTCTCCTCTCATGCAGATGGGCCCAGCAAAGGACAAAATGGTAATCGGGAAGATCTTTCACATAATCAAAGACGATTTATACATAGACTTTGGTGCCAAGTTCCATTGTGTATGTAAACGACCGACAGTGGATGGAGAGAAGTACCAGAGGGGGAGCAGGGTACGTCTGCGTCTTGAGGACCTCGAGCTCACATCTCGCTTCCTGGGTGCGAACACCGACACAACACTACTAGAAGCAGATGCCTTTCTTCTTGGACTGATCGAGAGCAAGGACGGAAAGACCAAAGAGTAGAACAGCATTGACTCCTCCGACCAATAGACCTGCCCCAGCAGAGGACAGTTTTTCTTGTTGATGTCACTATTCCCACATTATTGGCATTTGTCACTGAGAGCTTGAACAATAAATGTATAAAAATGTAACGTTTGTTTCATCTTGAAATCTGCTACATCCATGTTAAATGGTCATTTAATTTACCCTGGAAGAGTCATTAAATGCCTCATGCTTAGTAACAGTCATGTATAATCATAACCCCAAATAAGGTTGTAGCTTTCAAATGTTTAATCAAGATCTCATGGACTGTTAATCCTTGCATGTCAATGTTTGAATATGAAAGTGGTTACATTTCTCCAGTCCCATACTACCTCTCAGCAAATCAAGTGTTGGGGTAGCACTTGATCATGACTCTTACATTCCATTACACTATACTATAAGTCATTGGACGAAGGTGTCTTCTGTAGGGGAGAGTTCTTTAAAGATCCCACACGCTCGGTCTGAACATTAACATGCATCTCTTGCGGTACGGTTTTGGAAGCAAAAGGACCTTATTTATCGTTGATATGAAAGGTAAATAAAAGGTTATTCATACACACCTTGTTTGCATTAGGGATTATAACTATGCATTAACCATGTTCTTAATCATCTTTAGAAAATGAATAACTCAAAAGGTACATGATCAGTCAGTTTTTATTCAGTGACATTATTCGTAGAATTAAAATGTGCACTTCAGCATATGCATCAAAGTTACTTTTTACCTTGTCACATTGAGGAATCCCTTTCCTACATTTAGTGTTTTAATTGAAAGTACCCTCACCAATTTTTAGACTAAAATTGCCATCTTGAGAAAAAGATTGGTTATATTTCTGTCTTTAACTGATGTAGTTTACTGTACTGAGGTATCCTAAAGACGAAGGCATCAGTACAATTTGCAGTTCATTAACAGCCTATAGCAATACATACTTTCTATAATCCAAGATCCCGTGAAAGGTAGCAAAAAATACATAATGTCAGAGTACGATGTCATCATCATCTCTTATGACAGACTAACATCTGAATTTGATGGTTAAACAAAAGAGAGGAAAACCTAAGAGGTTTGGAATGGAACTTTAAAAATACATGTATTTTTTGCATAACGGTATGCCCTGAAAACTTTGCAATTGTATAATGCGTGCAGTGATTTATAGGCAGCGACTCCCTTAGTAGAGCATTTCATTTTCATCACGTGTAATTGACCAGGTTAAATGCAATTGCCAAGTTATTGAGCAGAGGCAGCAAAGTATTTGTGGTGGTTATTAAAATGCAGGGAGTAGCATTTTCTTTGGGATTGTTTGAGATGATGCTTTGGAGACTCTTTGAGGCTATGGTTGTCCTCTACTATGGGTGTGTATGTGTCCTCTTCTACAGCATACTAGATCACCATCCACTTCAACCACACATGGTCATATACAGCCACTGTGAGAGACAAAGACAGAGTGGATAAGGTTACGTTATCCGTAGTGAATCAGTGATTAAAAGACACAAAGCATTGAAATTCAAATGGTCTCACCTCTGTGACATTCATTTCAGCAGTTCCAGCGCCTTCTCTATCCAACGCCTGGAAGGCCTCTATGAAAATAAGGGGAAATATATATATTTTTAATTGTGCTTTAACACTACCAGTAATTAAGGCCATTAACTTTTCTTGACCATCTGACCAATGACATCTTTAACCTGTAATTCGATGCGCACCCCCCCCCCCTCAAAAGAAACACCATTGCTGAACCATTTTTTTGGTATGTTGGGAAGCAGAAGTAATATAAATGCCCCAGTTAATAGAAGACTGTGTGGACCATTCACATGCATAGAAGCTTAAAGCGAGACTTCGGGATTTTGGCAATGAGGCCATTTATCTACTTCCCCAGAGATGGATGAACTTGTGGTTACCATTTTTATGTCTCTGTGTCCAGTATGAAGGCAGGTAGAGGTAGTTTCGTTAGCCAATACTAACTAGCGTTATCACAAAGACTAAGTCTATGGGTACTTGCTAGCATTCTCATTGTCAAAATCCTGAAGTATCCCTTTAATGTGTGATAAGTAGACTATTAATGGAAATGATTAAGGTATGAAGATGTGATGAATGACTGTAAGCTTCAGAGGACATTACATCAATGTCTTGGTGCTGGAGGACAGAACTAGCAGTACAGACAGAAGTCAAGAATTTCTCCTGATCCTAGTTATGAAATTATCATGTGAATTCAATCACAAAATCACAGTCCAGAAACAATCACTGGCCTAGCCCTCACACCCCTTTGCAGATGTAGAATAATCAGATATGTATGCAAAATTGTGAAAATGGCTCCACTAACCATTCCAATCAGGCATAGAGGAGCGTACATATATCCAATACTTTCAGGACTAAATGTTGTTTCTGGACCAGGTTGTGTAGTCAAAGACAAAAAAATACATACTGAACATGGCTTCTAGCTTGACCAGACAGCAGACAAAGTTATCAAAGTCGATGACCTCGTTTTCAGCATATCTGGCCACAAGCACCTGGTTCAGCCCGTTGTTCAGTTTGAATCCTGTGAAGATCATAAAGCATGTAACACATGAAAACCAAAGTGTTTTTCCGACATCACATACAGTTGTCTAAGCCTGGTCCCAGATCTGGTTGTGTTATCATGTCAAGTCATAGTAATGCAATGGCAATAAGTGACAAGGAGTTGACATGATAGCACAAACAGATCTGGGACCAGGCTACTGTAGTCTGACTGTATAGATGAAAGCAGTGTTATCCATTGATATCAACCAGTGGAGGCTGCTGAGGGGAGGACGGCTCATAATAATGGCTGGAACAGAACGAATGGGATGGCATCAACTTATTCAGCTCCAGTCATGACCACGAGCCTGTCCTTCCCAATTAAGGTGCCACCAACCTCCTGTGACAAACAGTACTGAATTACCTATAATGTCATTGACGTAATTGACAACATCAACTCTGCAATTCATAATGTGTTGTAGTGCATAAGTTATCGTTATTAGCTGTTTAATTGAAGCCCCTGGATTGTGTTCAGTAGGTACACTGTAGCAAAACCTACAAGTTATTTTCAAGTGCAGGTAGCTAGTACATCTCTGTCTTACTCTATTCAAAAATACTTTTGCCTGTTTCATGTCTACTGAACAACACCAATCCAGTAGTGCGAAGATAGAGTAATCACCAGCAGACTCCAAGGCCAGACGCATCTCATAGGAGCTCATACATCCAGACTTGTCCAGATCAAACTGGCGGAAGATTCCCTGGGAAAAGAAGAGATTAGAGCCTTGCATTCTTGCATGCCATTGTCAATTTTACTATTACAGACGTGAATATTGTCATACAATTATCAGCATATTTCAACTCACCAGCCACTTCCTGATCTTATTCCACAGAATCTGAAACTCAACTATACCAAGGCGAGCGCTGCCATCTTTCTGCGTGACAGGTGAGTCAAGGTGTCATGATAGCAATTGGAAATGGAGTGCAACATTTGTCTGTTAGTGTCACATGTCAAAGTAATGATACTTTTTTGTGATCACGGAATTGGTTATGTATGTTTTGTATTTTTCATTAATACTGCCGTAATATATCCTTGCCCAAATAAAGTTGAGTGTATGTGTATGTATTGAAATGAAGGGTAGGGAGTGTTAAAGTGACTAGCTGAGGAAGGATACGTCTAATAGGCTGACCATGCCTCTACAGGACTCCATGCTGAACCCATCAGTCTTCAGGTCCCTGTCTGGGAATCAAATCCAATTTAAAATCACAACACACTTTACATTAAAGCAATACATTTAAAAAAAAGTTAAAGAATTAAAGAGGATAAATAAAAGAAAATAAGATCACAGAATATGTGTAAAATAATCACTTATTAAAGGCCCGGCTAAAAAGGTGGGGTTTTAAAAGTGATTTAAAACCTCAATGGTGTATTCCCCTTTTACCTGAATATAGGATAACAGACCACTAAACCCCCTGGACCTGAAGAGCATTGAATGAACAGTACTTACGTTTGGTCACCACCCTATTGAGAATGGTCCTGAGCTCACGGACAGAGATCTCCATGTCCTAAAATATAAAGCAGATAATGGTTTTGTACTCAAAATGTCTCCATGTTCTTAAACATAAAACACATTATCTTTGCACTCAAATGCGTTTCGGAGCAAAACCAAACTTGAAACTCACCTCCCCAGATAACTGAGCGAACATGGCCCTGAATGAGTCCTCAATGTCACTCTCTGAGATGTCCTCCTGTGAAGATAAAGACTCGGTTGTCCATCCATGGTCAACAAGTGAAATAACAGTGCCTTGTGAAAGTATTTCATTCCTTGCAAAGTTCTGACATGTTGCAGTAACATATATATATATATATATACACACACATACACACACAACCTACTCCACACATTCAAACTTAAAGAAAAATACATTTGTATTTTTCCCGTAATAAAAAATGGAATGTCTCAATTGCACAAGTATTCACACCCCTGAGTCAAGTTCTTGGTTAAGCACTTATTGCAAGGGAGTTGACACTTGAACATCTAAGCTTGACTCTTTACCTCATCTTCAAAGTTTGCCACCACATCATCATCCAGTTCTCTGAAATGACATAGCAACTATTTAAAAATAAATTCCATAAATGTTTACATGCAATGTTTAGATTATACCAAAGCTGCTTTTTACATTCAGTAATAGCCATACAATACAATAGCCACAGACTCTTATTCCAATTCTTTACCAAATTGTGCCAATGTCTAGAAGCTACAGTGGTATACAGATGTCAATTCTTAACTTGATCACTCTTTTGTCACTGAGAATTTTCCTACTGCATCAGGAAATTCAAATGTGATTCCCTGAAAAGTAATATTTTTCTCTCCATGCGGGGGCAGTCAAATGCTAGGCCCAGGTCCATTACTCCAACTTTCAAATGTACAAAAATGTATCTGTATTACAGCCATACTCATCAACAACTGTCATTTTATATAGCTTAATAACACAGATATATATTGTGGGTGGTTGGTTGGTTGGTTGGATGGAGTCTTGTTGGAAATGTGGGGTTGGGGATCAAGGCTCACTTATTTTTCATTCTTTTCATTTACATACTAAATGTATAGTTTTTTTAAACTCTGTGATCAACATGATCAATACTTTGTATATATGTACTTTTTTTTAAATGTTTTTTTTTTCCGAGTGGCAGCCCACAGGTGAATACAAACTAAATATGAAACGATATTACTCCCCCCATGGTCATAAAAAATCATAGGTTTTCATGAGCCATTGTGTAGGCTACCTTTTTAGATCTACAGTATATATTATCAAAAAAAAGGACATCTTAAAACCAGTTGAACTGGTACCCAGTGGACCTGCAGTAGGCCTAAAATGTAGGTACGATACTGCATTGTATACAAACGCCGCTTCCAGCTGCCACCTGGCTGCGATTCTAAATATTTCCTCAAACATTCAAATCCTCCTAGTGCAGGATTATTTTCTCCTGCGACAAAATGGGTCAATTTAAGACCCATCATCTGTACATAATTACCAACAACTCATTAAGGTGTATTGAGAAAACCAGACGAGAAATTATTTAGGATTGACAATTTTGCTGCTAACAGAACTGTATTTCTCCATTTAAGTTGCACATCCCTGAAGTACTACTATACTGTACTCACTGTGTCTCCGACTGCTTCTCAGTGAACACTCTGAGGACAAAGTCAGCCTCTTTCCCAGGTTCGAAGGTGGAGGGTACCACCAGGTACTCCCCGGGTGGCAGGCGCAGCCGTGCGCTCACCTCCCTCAGGTTGATAAAGGTCTCAGAACGTGCACATGATGAGTGCTTCAAGAAGAAGTCTTTCTTCAAATGAACACTTTGACAACCCTTAAACTGAGAGAAGGACAGGGGGTAGATAGGGCTAGTTTGTGTGTGTGTTTATGTGGGTAACTGAAACTGTTACATACCTCTTCTGGAATCTGTAATGATAGAAAGGACAAGGTCAGTTTTAGGGACATTTTGTTTTGGTCTACTGTTGATTCTTTGGTCACTGGGTATCACATCAAATAAACAGACATTATACACAGAATCTACCCCTACTTGGCTAAATGTATCTTTAGTTTATTCTACCTTTCATCAACTTTTATTGCAGCTTAATTTTCTCCTCTGCTACTGGCATGTCACCTTTGACCCCTCACCTCGTAGATGGCAAAGCCAATGGTGTGCATGTCCTGCCCCTGGCGTCGGTAACGGCGCCTATCCTTCTGCATGAGAGCCACCAAGAAGCTGCAGGCCTCCTCTTCATCCTCAGGGTCATCATCCTCCTCCAGCAGGGTAATCTTATACTGGGGGTTGATCCAAAAGGTGTCTAACAAAGACAGAAGGCAGAGGCCATGATAATGCCTCCTTTTGAACATAGCAAGTAAAAACGCCTGCAGTCAATTCAAACTAAACTCAGGGCTCTATTTTAACAAACCAAACGCAAATCTTAGCACACTCGCGCAGTGCTGTGGGTGTGTCAGAAATAATTTTGTTGTTTTGACAGTGGGAATTATGGGCACAACAGCTGGTGGTAGTGTAGAGGCACGCTTTTCATTAATTTGTTGTAGGTGTAACAAGGGCTTGACCACTTACTGGCCAATGAAAACCTGCTCTGAAGCTTTTAATGTGGTTGTGCATTTAGTGTTTGATGTTCCGTTGTCATGAACTCCAATTCATTAGGAAGGCATGGCTGTGCGTCCTATCCATTGAAGACTGTTTATTAAACGTCATAGGCCTACAGTAACCCTATAATAGGCCTAGTTTTAAAAAAAAACATGTACCCAGTTATTCATAAAAGGTAATTGCCTTCAACATGGGAAAACTAGCCTACACATTGCATTCGCATTTCCATAGCCTAAATTGCAATGCAGGTCCGAGCCATGGACATTGCCTGCAAAAGGTTTTAAGATTAGCCAACCTTCGCTGTTTGATATCGTCTGTATAGTGACTTTGCCACGTGAAGAAAACAAACAGGCAAATATCTTAGATCACGTCTCTCCGACTGCAGTACTTGTTCACTTCTCTCCTTTATCTGATTCCTTATGATCCTACAGCACCCCCTAATGTCATAACTAGGTACTTGAAAGCATTACACCAAAATATCAGTATATTCCTTATAAAATATGTTATGGTATGTTCTCACTAGGATATTTGTATTTAGCAACATATGCAATCCATGAACAATGTATGCAACTCATGTGATAAACAAAAGACATGCAGTCAGTGACTGATGAAGTTGAAGTGTATCCCTGAATCCGAAATCAACTCCTAGCCCCTACCACCTAGGTGGAATTGTTACCATATTGCTTACAACTATCCTATCCTCTCCTCTCAGGACTACACAAGAGCCTACAAGGTAGTGGGTGTAGTGTGGTGGTCATGGTGCTCTCTCACTTGGGTGGTTCCGGCAGCCTCCAGCCGTGCTGCCCTTCCTCCAGCCTCCGTCAAACTTGATGGTGTTCCAGAAACTCTGGCTGTCATCACTCAGAGCATCTGCTGTCAGGTTACAGATCTCCAGCCGGGAAAACTGGCGCAGGAACTCCTGGAAGGGCATCCTGGATATTCAGAGAGCAGGGAAAGGGAGACAGATGGAATCTGTTTGATAAAATTGGAATATTTCCATCTGGTTTGGGTCAGGTGTGGGTTGGGTTAGATTATTATCGGGTGCCGGTATGGTATACAGGGTCCAGCCTCAACAAACAGGACACCATAGAAAACAGAGTTGTGGGTAGAAAACACACAAGGTAATATCTCAGAATGTGAACTCACCAGAACTCCCCGTCCTCCATGTGACAATTCATGTCCTCCCTCTCTGTTGGATCAATCGCATTCCACTCAGACGAACTAATAGCAATATCCGAGAGAGAGAGACACGGAGAGAGAGAGAGAAAAAAGAGACAGTGATGAGTATTGTTTAACTACAAGGCAAGCAGATACAAGCTCCGCAAATCCATTAGGGACGCAAAAAGTCAAAGACACAAACTTGAATTGATGTTCAACAACTCAGACTCACGACGCATGTGGCAAGGACTACAGACTATCACAGGCAAATCCAGCTGTGTGTGTGGTGCCCACCGAAGCCCACCTCCCAGACGAGCTTAACACATTCTATGCTTGCTTCGAGGCAGCCAATACCGAGCCATCCAGGAAAACTCTCGCTGCTCCGGATGACCAGGTGCTTTTGCTCTCCGAGGCTGACGTGAGGACAACTCATGAGTGAATACTCACAAACCCACCAGCCCAGATGAGTGTGTGCTGACAAGGGCTGGGATGATACCAGTAACACGATACTCGTTAGTATCGTGGGCAAGGAAACAAAGCGGATTCACCTTCTTTAGGAAAACAGCCCTAATGTTGGTAACAATCATCATCACGTTGTCATCCAGAGTCACATTTATTTATTTTCCAAGCTATAGCAGACAATATTTTACATATAGAAGGTTTTTAAAGGACCAAAGAGTTTGTTCTGCTTCGTTTTTTCATTTTTGCCATGGAAAAAAATATTCCGATATCATCCCAGTCCTAGTGCTTACCAACAGGGGGGCATCTTCTCTGACATCTTCAAACTGTCCCAGGCTGTAGACCCCACATGCTTCAAGGAGAACATTACGTACCGGTGCCCAAGAAAAACAAGGTGACATGCCCAAATGACTATCAGACTCACCCCGGTCATCATGAAGAGCTTCAAGGGGCTGGTCATGGCCCACATCAAGGCTAGCATGCCAGGCACACTGGACCCACTCCAATTTGCCAACCTCTCCAACAGATCCACAGAAGATACCATTTACATCACTATTCACATGGCCCTAACACATCTGGACAAGAGGAACACTTGTGTGAGAATGCTGTTCATTGACTACAGTTGACTACACTATTGTTCCCTACAAGCTCGACACCAAGCTCTGCAACTGGATCCTGGGCTTCCTGACAGGCAGACCACAGGCTGTGAGGATTGGTAACAACACCTCCCCCACACTGACTCTTAACATAGGGCCCCCCAGGGGTGTGTCCCCAGCCCTCTTCTGTGCTCCCTGTTCACCCACGACTGCGTGGCTTTGCATGACACCAACAAGTCAGCCTATAGCAAGGAGGTAAGTGAACTGGCATTGTGGTCTCCCTCAACGTCCGCAAAACAAAGTAGTTGATTGTTGACTTCAGGAAGCAAGGGAAGGAACATGCCATGATCCACATCAACGGGACTGCAGTAGAAAGAGTCTGCAGTTTTAAGTTCTTCGGGGTCTACATCATCAAGGACATGACAATAACCAACACCACCACCACCAGTCTTGTCAAAAGAGCGCAACAGCATCTCTACTTCCTAAGGTGACTAAAGAAATTTGGCAAGCCACCCTGGGTCCTCTAAATACTACAACTTCATTATCGAGAGCATCCTGACCGGTTGAATCGGGGCCTGGTACAGGAATTGCTCCATCCACGACTGCAAGGCCCTTCAGCGGGTGGTAAAGAGCATGACGTATCGGAGCAATAGACTGTCGGAACTAGAAGCACAAGCATTTCGCTACACTCGCATTAACATCTGCTAACCATGTGTATGTGACAAATAAAATTTGATACCAACAGACTCAAAGACAGTTTCTATCTACAAGCCACCAGACTGCTGAACACTTGAACTGGACTGACCAGCAGCCACTGATTCTCCATACCTTAGCACGCATGCACCCACTCACGGACACACCCAACCACACAGATATACACACACACACACATTCATGCTACACACACACACACACACACACACACACACACACACACACACACATCACTGCTGCTAACAAACAGACTCTTATTATTATTGCTAAATACTGCACAATTTAAAACACTTGCCCCCCAATCCCCCCTTCCCCAAAACAAGTGTAAATATTAGATTATAAATTGTGGCTTCCTCTACTATACTTATGCTAAAATGATTATTCTAATAGTAATTTACTTTATGTTCGTATCCTTAACTTTTCTTAGTTCTTATTGTTGTTGCATTGTCGAGAAGGAACCTGCAAATAAGCATTTTGTTGGATGGTGGATACAATGTGTATCCTGTATATACGTCTAATAAAACGTGAAAATTGAATAGCGAATTTGTGCACACGAACAGATGTACACAGACACACACGCAGCCTTTTGGGGGCCCTAAGCGAGATTTGGTTGCAGTTTTAAAGCACATTTTGCCTTGACTTATGCCATGTTCATACGATATCTGGGTGAATAACAAAATCAATGGGGGACCCCTGGAGGTCAGGGGCCCCCTGAAGATCAGGGCCCCTGGGCACATGCCCTTCATGCCCGGTAGGTAATTCAGCCATGAAGGTTTAGATATAGCTGGCTTGGCTAACTTACCTAGCAATCTTAGAAAATATTAGCTGACATGGGCTAATTGAGTGACTGTCAGTGACTGACATAAGAGAAAAACTGCTGATGCACATTGACTATTATACTAGACTGAGCCACGGAGCCCTACGCTGTCAAGAAAAGCATGATGGTTGTGATGTGAACTCACTTATCACTCCAAGCCCCGGTCCACTCCACCTGACCCCAGGGGTTACGAATACGGATCAACCTCTCCATGCGACCCCGGAAATCCACCTATGATGATAGACAGACACACAAAATTTGGGTCAGATTTTACTTAGAAATTTTAACCACTTGCCACATTCCAATTTGAGAGTAGAATTTCTCAATCATGATGTTTGATAGTCACAGATGCCCGTATAACTATTCATTTGGAAATAAGTCATTTCTGTAAAATATTGTCTGTTTACTGAAAGATGAGGAGAATACGTGCTTCTTATTTTGCTTTTTGTGATTTGTTGACGTTTATATTCCTGTTTTCACCACTCCTTTTCCTCCAATTCCAGATTCACACTAGGGTCAAGCTGAGCCACGCTATGCTAAGTTGTACTTAGCTGGCCTGCTTACGAATCCACCATGGAACCATGCTGGAAAGGACAATGTGAAAATGAAAAATCTGAGCTATTACAGTATGGTTCGGGTCTGCCCTTTAGTATGAATCAGGCACAATCGCCTAAGGCTTGAAATGGCCCGCAGGAAGAGGCAAATCCCTCACTTTTCCACGAAGCCTTATTTTCACTCACTCACCTGCTTCAGACCTGTGACAGAGTAGGCATGGCCTTTAACCAGCTTCTTAAAGGTCACTGCCTCCATGTCGAAGGCACTGGTGATCTGGTAATGCAAACAGATGTCATCATACATTTCCAATTGTTACCACACGCACTTCGGACATGACATCTTTGGCCAAAACTACAATTGTGACAACAAACTCTTTTTCTCTCCACTTTAAAGAGGCTGCATGGATGTTTAGTTATTGTTTACCTAAAATGTTGGCTTGAGTGTTGCCTGTGTGGTTCATATACACATATTACAATATAAATCATTTTTTAAGTAGCTTCAGGCTAACAATATACCTTATGTCCATGGGCGTGGGAAGATGTGCCCATTTCTGTCCAATGTGGCAATGTCTAAACCAATATTTCTGTCCATTTTAGGGGACCACTTTTGGCTCAAACCATCCCCAGAGGCAAACGATGAGCATACTGCAGCTCACAATTCCAATATGTGGAAAAATAGGTTGTTTTAAAATAAGCCAAGATTCATGTTGTGAGTGATTCTGTTGTTTTGGGGAATTTAAAAGCTGAATGGGGGAAAATGTCAAGCTAGATTAGAACCAGTGACATAGGTCCCATCCAGAAACAACCCCCATCTGAGAGGACTGCATATGTGTACTGCAGGTTGTCGTGTGTGCCATGTAACATGTAACTTACGTCAATGGAGCAGCCCAGAAGGGAGCCTCTCTCCAGGGCTTTACCGATGATCCGGTACAGATCCTTAGGTGCCTTACGTAGCTCGTAAAACTCTGCCACGCCACCGGTGAAGTCCTCAAAGCCCTCTGTGGTGCTGCCACCAGACAAGGCCTCATAGGAGCCACTCAGTCTAACACAAAAATGTCAGTGTGTCAATCCTGGAAAATAATTACATCCCTTCATGCAACAATGTAAAAGTATTCGCCATCTACAATATTCGTAAATGAAATTTATGTTCATAAAACAAACATAATAAACATAACATTATAGCTACATAGATTTATGAAAGCTTAAGAAATGTATGATGCAATTACACATTAGTCAGAGCTAACTGGACTTGTGACATGAATGCTTTATGAACATTCAATTGTTACCCACTGTTTACTTGGTGTAGCAACTTAAACTTAGAAAAAATACAATTATATTCTAAAGATGGATGCACTGTATACCTGAATTAAAGCCTGTTTTACGGTACCATTAAAAACATTTAAAGCTTTTGACACGGACAATAGCTAATATTAAGGAAAATCATACTTGGCATAAGCCTTCTCAATCAGGGCACTCCAGAATTCGTTACCCTCAGCAGAGTGAACAAACATGAGCTCGCCATCTTTGACAGGCAGTCGATCATCAATGACAACATCCACCCACTCTCCAAACTGCCAGAACTGTGAACAAACAAAACAGTTTGGAGTCAGACACGAAGGTTATAATTGTTTTATGCTCCCCTATGAAGCTAAATAACGTCTCCAGCATATGTTTCTAAGTGCTCCCCATAATCACCTAATAATATATGCGAGAACTGTTGACTTGATAATTCAGGATTGAGCCTCCTACAAAGGTTGATTTAAAATCCCTCCAATCAAACTTCTGAATATGGCAAGTCATTATTTCTTACATATTTAGGCTACAATGCTGTATCATTATATTATCTTTCATTAAAAGGTTTTTCTATTCCATTTCCTCTATTGTATTTGATTGAATGGACCTGGAAGTGGAAGATGCCAGCGTAGTTGTCTTGGAAGGATTGACCATGAGGGACCACCCTGTGTAGCAGCTTCTCATTAAGGGTGAGGGAAGCAATGGCTGCCAGGAGCCAGCAGTCACCTAACCAGAGGTAAAATAGTAAAAAATAAATTAATCAAATGTATTTATAAAGCACTTTTAAACACTGAGCGGTTGTCACCAAGTGGTTCACAGTAACCTGGCCTAAACTCCAAAGAGCAAGCAGATGCACAGTGGCCTGGAAAACCTTCCTACGAGGAGGAAACCTAGAGAGGAACCAGGCTCAGAATAGAAGCACCTGGCCCAGATGGGAGAAGAGGGAGATAGTTAAAGCATTTTCAAACGTAATCATTTCAACCTGGGGTGAAAGTGTGAGAGAGGGTGAATAAATTTAAGCTAGCTTAGCTGAGCCTCAAATGTTTTCTTAAAATAACACCAAATAACGATACAGAAACCTTAACATTCAAAATCTAAAAAGGCACCATAGCCTAAATTAGTAATGTGTGCATCTTTCTAAAATATTACCCATGTGTCTTAAAAACACAACATTTACACTGGCTGATGCGGTTTCTACAGTGCCTTGCGAAAGTATTCGGCCCCCTTGAACTTTGCGAACTTTTGCCACATTTCAGGCTTCAAACATAAAGATATAAAACTGTATTTTTTTGTGAAGAATCAACAACAAGTGGGACACAATCATGAAGTGGAACGACATTTATTGGATATTTCAAACTTTTTTAACAAATCAAAAACTGAAAAATTGGGCGTGCAAAATTATTCAGCCCCTTTACTTTCAGTGCAGCAAACTCTCTCCAGAAGTTCAGTGAGGATCTCTGAATGATCCAATGTTGACCTAAATGACTAATGATGATAAATACAATCCACCTGTGTGTAATCAAGTCTCTGTATAAATGCACCTGCACTGTGATAGTCTCAGAGGTCCGTTAAAAGCGCAGAGAGCATCATGAAGAACAAGGAACACACCAGGCAGGTCCGAGATACTGTTGTGATCTACAGCTGAGGTGGGAGACTCTGTCCATAGGACAACAATCAGTCGTATATTGCACAAATCTGGCCTTTATGGAAGAGTGGCAAGAAGAAAGCCATTTCTTAAAGATATCCATAAAAAGTGTCGTTTAAAGTTTGCCACAAGCCACCTGGGAGACACACCAAACATGTGGAAGAAGGTGCTCTGGTCAGATGAAACCAAAATTGAACTTTTTGGCAACAATGCAAAACGTTATGTTTGGCGTAAAAGCAACACAGCTCATTACCCTGAACACACTATCCCCACTGTCAAACATGGTGGTGGCAGCATCATGGTTTGGGCCTGCTTTTCTTCAGCAGGGACAGGGAAGATGGTTAAAATTGATGGGAAGATGGATGGAGCCAAATACAGGACCATTCTGGAAGAAAACCTGATGGAGTCTGCAAAAGACCTGAGACTGGGACGGAGATTTGTCTTCCAACAAGACAATGATCCAAAACATAAAGCAAAATCTACAATGGAATGGTTCAAAAATAAACATATCCAGGTGTTAGAATGGCCAAGTCAAAGTCCAGACCTGAATCCAATCGAGAATCTGTGGAAAGAACTGAAAACTGCTGTTCACAAATGCTCTCCATCCAACCTCACTGAGCTCGATCTGTTTTGCAAGAAGGAATGGGAAAAAATGTCAGTCTCTCGATGTGCAAAACTGATAGAGACATACCCCAAGCGACTTACAGCTGTAATCGCAGCAAAAGTGGCGCTACAAAGTATTAACTTAAGGGGGCTGAATAATTTTGCACGCCCAATTTTTCAGTTTTTGATTTGTTAAAGTTTGAAATATCCAATAAATGTCGTTCCACTTCATGATTGTGTCCCACTTGTTGTTGAATCTTCACAAAAAAATACAGTTTTATATCTTTATGTTTGAAGCCTGAAATGTGGCAAAAGGTTGCAAAGTTCAAGGGGGCCGAATACTTTCGCAAGGCACTGTATCTCACCACTTTAAATGAAGGCTGCTGTTAAGTAGAAAACAAAACACTTAACTCATTTCAAGCACTCAGCTCAAATCACCCTTGTTCAGCATTTAGTAGTGAGTGAATAGCCAACCTAATGCATTTTGGCCAGTCTGAGCCAAGCCTTCAAACATTTGTTCTGGTTTTCCAAAACCTCAACTCCTCTTTGAAAATCGCTTCCAATTTGCTTTAACTGAAATCATATACCATCAGTAGACTACTATCAATGGCATGCAGCAAGAACAGCTGAACATGTCAAAGGCTTATTCCCACCATCGTCACATTGTTAAAACCATGAGGCAACCTCAACTATTATGGTCCCGTGTAGATCAATTGGTAGAGCATGGCGCTTGAAACACCAGGGTTGTGGGTTTGATTCTCACGGGGGACCAGTACGAAATTGTATGTACTCACTACTGTAAGTTGCTCTGCATAAGAGCGTCTGCTAAATTACTCAAATGTAAATGTATTCAGCCTTTAAGGGGCCATGTACTGTAACTGAATTAGTGTGGGGAGTAAGAATGAGCTACTTCCCTAGAGAGAGAGCTATGGGGATTGCTAATGCAATTTTAAAACGTCCCTAATGTCACAACTGGGGATTGCTCTGGCCTCAAGGTCTTGCTAAAATCTCCCTTTCTTTTAAGTGTAACTGCTGTTATCGACTGAGGGGTTGAAATCCTAAGGCTAAGGCCACACTCAAACGCATTAACAGATTAAATTGTGTATGACCAATATCATTGTCCGTTTTTGTCAAAATTACCACTTCAAAAAGCATTGGCTTCATACGAAATTCTCAAACATAAAATTCTAGTGTGTCGGCGTTGTAATGTGGGTGCATATGACAGCAGCCTTATCCATATAAGTGTATACTCAGAAGTGGATATGTTTAATAAGCTTAGCACTGCTTTCTGGTGAAAAAGTTCAAGTATGGACCTTATAGTGAGGAGTATTATCAGATTGTCAATCATTGTCACATCTTCTATTACATTTCAAGCACTGGTTAGCTTCAACCTGAAGTTTGACGAGCCTTATAGAATACTTGAAAGGCTACATAACTCAGTCAAGATAATTCCCCAAAACAAACAGAGGGGGAGCCCACAGGCTGTGACATAACAGGAGAGTCGACTCCTGCCAAAGACAGAAAGAGAGGAAGTTGTTTGTGGGCTGGGTCTTCAGAACGTCGTGTGTATAACAATTACACATCCGACCACCTTTTCAGTTCCAACTAGACTAGAGATGTGAGAAAAATTTAACCAAGACTTATGAGATCCCAAGAACAGAACAGTTTTGGGCTTTTTTTGGGCCATATCCTGTGATCTACTCACAACATTTTCTCACTAGTTAAAAAGGAAGCTGATCATGGCATTAATCACGACTGATAGCTCGCTGATTGAACAATCTTTTATCTTGAATTCCATTCCAGTGGCTAGGTCTGTTATCCGCCTCCCTCCACCCTGTTTTGCAAACATACGCCAGAGATTGCTGCATGGGACATCAGCCAAGATCCATTAGCACGCTTTCTCTGTAGGCGTGTCCGCTATTAGCCTTTCTGTGAATCATTACCAGGGTCTCCCTGACTCACAAATGGGTTCTGCCACACCCAAACAGTCAGCTGCCTAGTCAGGGTCATTCTTATTTTACACACAGAGCTATTACAAAAGAGATATACAGTACCAGTCAAAAGTTTGGACAACTACTCATTCAAGGGTTTTTATTTTTTATTATTTTCTACATTGCAGAATAATAGTGAAGACATCAAAACTATGAAATAACACATGTGGAATAATGGAACCAAAAAAAGTGTTAAACAAATCAAAATATATTTTAGATTATTCAAAGTAGCCATCTTTTGCCTTGATGACAGCTTTGCACACCCTTGGCATTCTCTCAACCAGCTTCATGAGGTAGTCACCTGGAATGCTTTTCCAGCAGTCTTGAAGGAGTTCCCACATATGCTGAGCACTTGTTGGCTGCTTTTCCTTAACTCTGCGGTCCAAATCATCCCAACCATCTCAATTGGGTTGATGTCGGGTGATTGTGGAGGCCAGGTCATCTGATGAAACACTCCATCACTCTCATTCTTGGTAAAATAAAATTGCCCTTACATAGCCTGGAGGTGTGTTGGGTCATTGTCCTGTTGAAAAACAAAATGATATCCCATCTGGTTTGGGCTTAGTGGGATTGGCATATCGCTGCAGAATGCTGTGGTAGCCATTCTGGTTAAGTGTGCCTTGAATTCCAAATAAAATCAGACAGTGTCACCAGTAAAGCACCCCCACACCATCACCTCCATGCTTCACGGTGGGGACCACACATGCGGAGATCATCCGTCCACCTACTCTGTGTCTCTCAAAGACATGGCGGTTGGAACTAAAAATCTCAAATTAGGACCAAAGGACAGATTTACACGGGTCAAATTTCCATTGCTTGTGTTTCTTGGCCCAAGCAAGTCTCTTCTTATTATTGGTGTTCTTTAGTGGTTGTTTCTTTGCAGCAATTCAACCATGAAGGCCTGATTCACGCAGTCTCCTCTGAACAGTTGATGTTGAGATGTGTCTGTTACTTGAACTCTGTGAAGCATTTATTTGGGCTGCAATTTGTGAGGCTGGTACCTCTAATGAACTTATCCTTTGCAGCAGACGTAACTCTGGGTCTTACATTCCTGTGGTGGTCCTCATGAGAGCCAGTTTCATCATAGCGCTTGATGGTTTTTGCGACAGCACTTGAAGACACTTTCAAAGTTCTTGAAATTTTCCAGATTGACTGACCTTCATGTCTTAAAGTAATGATGGACTGTCATTTCTCTTCACTTATTTGAGCTGTTCCTGCCACAATAAGGACTTTTACCAAATAGGGCTATCTTCTGTATACCAACCCTACCTTGTCACAACACAGCTGATTGGCTGAAACGCAAGAGTGCGTGCAAAGCTGTCATCAAGGCAACGGGTGGCTACTTTGAAGAATCTCATATATTAAATCAGCGAGCAGGCCTTTCTAATCGACCTGGCCGGGGTTTCCTGGAAGGATATTGATCTTATCCTGTCAGTAGAGGATGCCTGGATATTTTTTTTTAAATGCCTTCCTAACCATCTTAAATAAACATGCCCCATTCAAGAAATTTAGAACCAGGTATAGCCCTTGGTTCTCCCCAGACCTGACTGCCCTTAACCAACACAAAAACATCCTATGGCGTACTGCATTAGCATCGAACAGCCCCCGTGATATGCAGCTGTTCAGGGAAGCTAGAAACCATTATACACAAGCAGTTAGAAAAGCCAATGCTTTTTCAAGCAGAAATTTGCTTCCTGCAACACTAACTCAAAAAAGTTTGGGGACACTGTAAAGTCCATGGAGAATAAGAACACCTCCTCCCAGCTGCCCACAAGATAGGAAACACTGTCACCACTGATAAATCCACCATAATTGAGAATTTCAATAAGCATTTTTCTACGGCTGGCCATGCTTTCCACCTGGCTACTCCTACCCCGGTCAACAGCACTGCACCCCCCACAGCAACTCGCCCAAGCCTTCCCCATTTCTCCTTCTCCCAAATCCATTCAGCTGATGTTCTGAAAGAGCTGCAAAATCTGGACCCCTACAAGTCAGCCGGGCTAGACAATCTGGACCCTTTCTTTCTAAAATTATCTGCCGAAATTGTTGCCACCCCTATTACTAGCCCGTTCAACCTCTCTTTCGTGTCATCTGAGATTCCCAAAGATTGGAAAGCAGCTGCGGTCATCCCCCTCTTCAAAGGGGGGGGACACTCTTGACCCAAACTGCTACAGACCTATATCTATCCTACCATGCCTTTCTAAGGTCTTCGAAAGCCAAGTCCACAAACAGATTACCGACCATTTCGAATCTCACCATACCTTCTCTGCTATGCAATCTGGTTTCAGAGCTGGTCATGGGTGCACCTCAGCCACACTCAAGGTCCTAAACGATATCTTAACTGCCATCGATAAGAAACATTACTGTGCAGCCGTATTCAATGATCTGGCCAAGGCTTTCGACTCTGTCAATCACCACATCCTCATCGGCACACTCGACAGCCTTGGTTTCTCAAATGATTGCCTCGCCTGGTTCACCAACTACTTCTCTGATAGAGTTCAGTGTGTCAAATCGGAGGGTCTGTTGTCCGGACCTCTGGCAGTCTCTATGGGGGTGCCACAGGGTTCAATTCTTGGATCGACTCTCTTCTCTGTATACATCAATGAGGTCGCTCTTGCTGCTGGTGAGTCTCTGATCCACCTCTATGCAGACGACACCATTCTGTATACTTCTGGCCCTTCTTTGGACACTGTGTTAACAACCCTCCAGGCAAGCTTCAATGCCATACAACTCTCCTTCCGTGGCCTCCAATTGCTCTTAAATACAAGTAAAACTAAATACATGCTCTTCAACCGTTCGCTACCTGCACCTTCCTGCCTGTCCAACTTCACTACTCTGGACGGCTCTGATTTAGAATACGTGGACAACTACAAATACTTAGGTGTCTGGTTAGACTGTAAACTCTCCTTCCAGACCCATATCAAACATCTCCAATCCAAAGTTAAATCTAGAATTGGCTTCCTATTTCGCAACAAAGCATCCTTCACTCATGCTGCCAAACATACCCTTGTAAAACTGACCATCCTACCAATCCTCGACTTTGGCGATGTCATTTACAAAATAGCCTCCAATACCCTACTCAACAAATTGGATGCAGTCTATCACAGTGCAATCCGTTTTGTCACCAAAGCCCCATATACTACCCACCATTGCGACCTGTACGCTCTCGTTGGCTGGCCCTCACTTCATACTCGTTGCCAAACCCACTGGCTCCATGTCATCTACAAGACCCTGCTAGGTAAAGTCCCCCCTTATCTCAGCTCGCTGGTCACCATAGCATCTCCCACCTGTAGCACACGCTCCAGCAGGTATATCTCTCTAGTCACCCCCAAAACCAATTCTTTCTTTGGCCGCCTCTCCTTCCAGTTCTCTGCTGCCAATGACTGGAAGGAAGTACAAAAATCTCTGAAACTGGAAACACTTATCTCCCTCACTAGCTTTAAGCACCAACTGTCAGAGCAGCTCACAGATTACTGCACCTGTACATAGCCCACCTATAATTTAGCCCAAACAACTACCTCTTTCCCTTCTGCATTTAATTTATTGATTTATTTTGCTCCTTTGCACCCCATTATTTTTATTTCTACTTTGCACATTCTTCCATTGCAAATCTACCATTCCAGTGTTTTACTTGCTATATTGTATTTACTTTGCCACCATGGCCTTTTTTTGCCTTTACCTCCCTTATCTCAACTCATTTGCTCACATCGTATATAGACTTGTTTATACTGTATTATTGACTGTATGTTTGTTTTACTCCATGTGTAACTCTGTGTCATTGTATGTGTCGAACTGCTTTGCTTTATCTTGGCCAGGTCGCAATTGTAAATGAGAACTTGTTCTCAACTTGCCTACCTGGTTAAATAAAGATGAAATAAAATAAAATAAATAAGTATATTTTGATTTGTTTTGCACTTTTTTGGTTACTATGTTATTTCATAGTTTTGATATCTTCACTATTATTCTACAATGTATAAATTAGGAAAAAAATCTGAAAAACCCTTGAATGAGTAGGTGTGTCCAAACGTTTGACTAGTACTGTATGTATATATGTACACTACCGTTCAAAAGGTTGGGGTCACTTAGAAATGTCCTTGGTTTTGAAAGAAAAGCTCACTTTTTGTCCATTAAAATAACACCAAACTGATCAGAAATACAGTGCAGACATTGTTAATGTTGTAAATGACTATTGTAGCTGGAAATGTCTTATTTTTAATGGGCCTTTATACTCCTATGTAGATAGTCCATTATCAGCAACCATCACTCCTGTGTTCCAATGGCACGTTGTGTTCACTAATCCCAGTTTATCATTTTAAAAGGCTTATTGATCATTAGAAAACCCTTTTGCAATTATGTTAGCACAGCTGAAAACTGTTGTCCTGATTAAAGAAGCAATAAACTGGCATTCTTAAACTAGTTGAGTATCTGGAGGATCAGCATTTGTGGGTTCAATTACAGGCTCAAAATGGCCAGAAACAACTCGTCAGTATATTTTTGTTCTGAGAAATTAAAGCTATTCCATGCGAGAAATTGCCAAGAAACTGAAGATCTCATACAATGCTGTATACTACTTGATTCACAGAACTCCCACCACTCCCAAGGAATGTGAAAAACCATAACCGTAATCTATCCCACTGCACATCTAGGCAAGTTAGGTCTGGCAAGAATTGATGAGTTGTTTTTCTGTTCTATGGAGCAGAATGAACTACTGTATGTCTCAGAATGAGGGAAGAGCTATTCACTGTTCCATGCAGGCAGTAACTTTGTTAGTTTTTCTAGTCCTCTGGTTTCACTTAAGTGCTCTGTCAAGGAAAATAACATTCACATTGAAAACATGCAACACATTAGAGGGAGGGGGAGGGACGCTGCTGTTAAGCAACAAGTTTTTTTATAACAGGGACTTTTTCTCCCAGAAACCGCTTAAGGAAGAAACACACAGAAAATCTGAGTGTAGATAGACTCCCAATAGGTACTTATCACAGAAGGAGGCCGTTCCTTTTCTTGCTAGTACAAAATACATACCTGCTGAGTATCGACCTGGTACCGCCAAAACTACAGCTTCTACTTGTAGAATCGCAATGCTAGGCAGTAGCCGACAACTTGACTTTGAGACAATCAGAGAGCACGAACCTCCACATGGGGGAGCCGACAGGAGTGACAAGGGGGAAAAAAATAGGGCACTTTTTCTGGTCTAATCCACCCTTTTCGTCAGTGTTCTAAATAAAACAATAAAGCTGTATAATACATATTTTTTTCTAGAGCAAGTCTTTATATTTTTTTACGTCTAGCTAAGGAGTTTTGTGCTCGAATAAGTACTTTTTGCTAATGTGCACTAGCTTATTAGTTCGCTAGATAGCTAACGTTAGCTTGCTAACTGAGCAAGGTAGTCACACACACTTCATATAAAATGAATGGGGTCTTAATAAGTGCAGCACAATGCACACAACACTAAATGCTTTACCAAGCTAGCTATCTGGCCACTGTAGCTAGTAACATTATAATGAAATCACAATGGACTAATTTCCATGAAGCAGCAGCCTGTAGCTGGCTGCCCAGAGTCAATACAGCGTCTTTACGTTACCTAGCTAGCACAACAGCTAGCTAGCTATCTAGAGAATCATGCTAACAATTTAGCTAATGTTAACCAGATAGCTAAAAATATATCTATGGACTGTCCATGTGAGAGTAAATTAAATAGTTTTTGTCATCTTGCTAGCTATTATTTAGCTGTTGCCAAACTAGCTGTGGCCAGCTGGCTGGTATCAACAATGGCTTTCTACAACAATAGCAACATTAGCGCAGTTGGCTAGTTAGCTAAGTAACATTGACTAGACCATGAAGCAACTCACATGGATATGCATTGCCAAACAAGGCTACTGCCACCTTCTGGTCTGGAGTATTTTAACAAGGCTGAATAGCTGATGACTTCAAGGTCTTTGCTGTGTGAATACAAAAGAGATCGACTGCCAACACTCTGTTCAGAGGTGCTAAGTACTGTCGGCAAGCAAAAGTTTGACAATCCTATCGGTGTGTCTGAGCTATTACAATAGTAGTACTGTAGTTCCTGGAGTACCACACTGCAGAAAACAGAAATACATATTATTTTTAAGGCCTTCCATTAAGCCCCCTTTTAGTGTCAAACTATTACAGCACATTGACACCTAAGCACATTGATACTCACCCAGTGCTCCTTGACAGATATCAGTCCTTGTGGCGCCGCCCAAAATGAACTCAGGGTTATCTGAAAACTCCTATTGAAAATGAAGTTAAATCAGAAACAGTATTTTAAAGACACGCAAATATGTACACAGAGACAAATATCATGAATGAAAATGTGGCTGATGTTTTTAAATCTGGTGCAAAAGCTTGTGTAATTACAGTACCCCTACTTAGGATTTTGCAACTTTACCCATGGCCATTTTGGACTGACACTGAAAGTATCTTTGGTCAAACTTTTCAAGCTTTCAAAATGTCTGTCAAAAGTAGATTGTTACTCTCTCAACAAATCAAATGTTATTTGTCACGTGCCGAATACTTACAAACCCTTAACCAACAATACAGTTTTAAGAACCCCCCCCCCAAAAAAAAGACATAAGAATAACAAATCATTAAAAAGCAGCAGTAAATAACAATAGCGGGGCTATATACAGGGGGTACCGGTACAGAGTCAAATGACATCAAAGCATGATTTGAGGAGTGAAAAGCTGCCGCTAGTGTGAGAGAGCAGGGCTGCCATCTCAGCCTTAAGTTATTTAAATAATTTAGCAGCTTGTGCTGTTCGTTAGTATACACAAGCAGCAGCTGTTGGAGGAGATATGTCTGGCATGTAGGCCTCTAGACTGTTTGTTCAACACTTCCCGACAAGGGACGCTGACTGAAGTGAGCATGGCTCTCACGCCAGCCCACCGCCACATTAATCTATCAACAGTGCTGTCTTTACCTCTGCTACATAATGACAGTGTCATCACATGCTGCGCGAAAGAGGGATTTTGAGTTACATTTGTTTTTTGCCCACCAGACACTAACATTTTCCTGTAGTAAAGAATAAAATACATTTTTCAATACAAAGAACTATTTGAAAGCAGAAATAGACTGGCACATTGTGACCACAGTAATGTATCAACCATTTGTGGATACATAATCAAGGAAGGGACTCATTTGTTGTTTGAGTGTTTTATATTTATATTTCACCTTTATTTAACCAGGTAGGCCAGTTGACAACAAGTTCTCATTTACAACTGCGACCTGGCAACTGCGACCTTTATCTTTGCATGGAGAGGGAGGAATTACTGGTAAGGACACAGAAGTCACAATGAGAGACTCATCTTAAACAGCACCTTTTCAGGTTTGGTGAAATGCTAACCCTAAAAGCTAACTCTCAACCCCCTAACCCTCTTTGTTGAAAAGACCGGCTGTTTTTTTTTCTCATGACATGCCATTCATTGTGCCCCTCCATGCCAAAATAACTATTTAATTCTCAGCATAGGCACAAAATATATCTAGAGTTCCATGTGTCTGCAAGTAGCACATACTGTGCACATCCTGCAGTCTAACCACACAGGAACAAGGGTTTGATTCAGAGGCTGGAGCAAAAGCCATTTAGACACCACAAGAATAGCTTACACACTTTTTTGCAATATCATTTATGAGTTTAGGGACAAATCCTTACTTGAGATCTGCATTTATTTTATTTAACCTTTATTTAACTAGGCAAGTCAGTTAAGAACAAATTCTTATTTACAATGACGACCTACCCCGGCCATACCCTAAACCAGACGACGCTTGGCCAATTGTGCATGGCCCTATGGGACTCCCAAACACGGCGGTTGTGATACAGCCTGGAATCGAACCAGGGTCTTTAGTGACGCCTATAGCACAGAGATGCAGTGCCTTAGACCCCTGTGCCACTCAGGAGCCCAAAGGGTTGATACAACCAAGGGATTTGTATGTGTATCTCTTGTATGGCTTCAAATACAATATTAATTTGGAACACTGACTCCTATCAGTCTCTTACTGTGGGCCTCATCCACTCCACGCCCTGGGTTTTGGATGAGTGGGGGGCCAGCTCTTTGAAGCCCAGGGAGGGTGGCTCGGGGGGGAAGCAGGAGTCCTCGAACAGGCAGCCGCTCTCCAGGCACTCCTGCTTCAAGGCCTCGTAGTCCTGGTTGAGGAACTTCAGCGCCCGCTCGTTGGTTCCCATTCCCTCGGCGTGTAGTCTCTCCCTCTGGATGCGCGCTGAGACCCCTCCGAATGGGTACATGCTGGGATGGAAGAAATAAGAGGGTGTGTGGGTGTGTGTTAAGAGGTGGGTTACTGGAAGCTAGCATATACAGTGCCTTGCGAAAGTATTCGGCCCCCTTGAACTGTGCGACCTTTTGCCACATTTCAGGCTTCAAACCTAAAGATATAAAACTGTATTTTTTTGTGAAGAATCAACAACAAGTGGGACACAATCATGAAGTGGAACGACATTTATTGGATATTTCAAACTTTTTTAACAAATCAAAAACTGAAAAATTGGGCGTGCAAAATTATTCAGCCCCTTTACTTTCAGTGCAGCAAACTCTCTCCAGAAGTTCAGTGAGGATCTCTGAATGATCCAATGTTGACCTAAATGACTAATGATGATAAATACAATCCACCTGTGTGTAATCAAGTCTCCGTATAAATGCACCTGCACTGTGATAGTCTCAGAGGTCCGTTAAAAGCGCAGAGAGCATCATGAAGAACAAGGAACACACCAGGCAGGTCCGAGATACTGTTGTGAAGAAGTTTAAAGCCGGATTTGGATACAAAAAGATTTCCCAAGCTTTAAACATCCCAAGGAGCACTGTGCAAGCGATAATATTGAAATGGAAGGAGTATCAGACCACTGCAAATCTACCAAGACCTGGCCATCCCTCTAAACTTTCAGCTCATACAAGGAGAAGACTGATCAGAGATGCAGCCAAGAGGCCCATGATCACTCTGGATGAACTGCAGAGATCTACAGCTGAGGTGGGAGACTCTGTCCATTGGACAACAATCAGTCGTATATTGCACAAATCTGGCCTTTATGGAAGAGTGGCAAGAAGAAAGCCATTTCTTAAAGATATCCATAAAAAGTGTCGTTTAAAGTTTGCCACAAGCCACCTGGGAGACACACCAAACATGTGGAAGAAGGTGCTGTGGTCAGATGAAACCAACATTGAACTTTTTGGCATCAATGCAAAACGTTATGTTTGGCGTATAAGCAACACAGCCCATCACCCTGAACACACCATCCCCACTGTCAAACATGGTGGTGGCAGCATCATGTTTGGGCCTGCTTTTCTTCAGCAGGGACAGGGAAGATGGTTAAAATTGATGGGAAGATGGATGGAGCCAAATACAGGACCATTCTGGAAGAAAACCTGATGGAGTCTGCAAAAGACCTGAGACTGGGACGGAGATTTGTCTTCCAACAAGACAATGATCCAAAACATAAAGCAAAATCTACAATGGAATGGTTCAAAAATAAACATATCCAGGTGTTAGAATGTCCAAGTCAAAGTCCAGACCTGAATCCAATCGAGAATCTGTGGAAAGAACTGAAAACTGCTGTTCACAAATGCTCTCCATCCAACCTCACTGAGCTCGAGCTGTTTTGCAAGGAGGAATGGGAAAAAAAATTCAGTCTCTCGATGTGCAAAACTGATAGAGACATACCCCAAGCGACTTACAGCTGTAATCGCAGCAAAAGGTGGCGCTACAAAGTATTAACTTAAGGGGGCTGAATAATTTTGCACGCCCAATTTTTCAGTTTTTTGATTTGTTAAAAAACTTTGAAATATCCAATAAATGTCGTTCCACTTCATGATTGTGTCCCACTTGTTGTTGATTCTTCACAAAAAAATACAGTTTTATATCTTTATGTTGAAGCCGGAAATGTGGCAAAAGGTCACAAAGTTCAAGGGGGCCGAATACTTTCGCAAGGCACTGTAAATAGCCCCAACAGAATAAACGTGTAGGCAGAGGGACATTGTTTCAAATGAGAGGGGACACTGTACGATGTGGCTCATTATCAGTAAACGCTTTTTACTCATGACAATGGAGATAATGTATCAGAGCTAGGAGCCGTGATGGCCCCAGAGTGGCCATGGGTAGGACACTCTCTCTGAGTGCTGTCTGAATATTTCATAGGTAAAACTGAGTGCCACAATGTAAAGGCGTTTGGATTGTCTGGAATTCCACTAGTATTTTCATGTAAATTAATAAGTGGGATGATAGCCTTTTGCAGATACAGTTTGACTATTGATCATACACTTTCAGTATGTTTATATCCAGCCATATAAAACATATATTTTGTTTATATGGCTGGATAGTTATACGGTAGAACAATCACTATGCTCAAATACTTTGAAGAGGCATTCTTCCTGGCCTGCCCTAAAAAAAGGTGATCATGCTCTAACATAATTGGATACAGAGGAAGGACACCCTGTGTCCGTCAACGCAATTCTGTTAGACACAAAACTGAAACTGCAGCATAAAACATTATTTGATGCTTAAGTTAGAGAAGGGACTACAATTCCAATCTGTACATTAGACTCCACTCCAGTCACTGAACAGACCATGACAAGAACACACATATATATTATTGTACCTTCAGTCCTTCAGTGTGGGAGGCAGCAGGCTTGGGAAAACAAAAGTCCAGTTAATTTAGGATTCAGTCTTCACAGGTGCAGTCACATGCATACATAGCTGGAATTTCACTGTAGTATAGCAAAGCAGTGAGCTATACACACATGCAAGCAAGAAGCACTGTTCGTTGTCCATGTTGTACATTTCACTGACATGAGATTGATAAGGACAGCAGCTGGTAGAGAACTCTTGTAGGTACCTATAGAGCTGGATGGTACAGTATGTCATGTCATTCACTAGGTTAATTGACTAGAGGGGGGATTGCTTTGAACACAGCGGCACTGTAGCATCACAGACTTATAACAAGAAGCAACTGTTTTTGAATGCTGAACTGTGTCTCATAACAAAAAAGGTTTATGGTACAATAGTCGATCGTTGTAGCAGATCTGTATGGTACATGACAAAGTAGGACCTAAAAACAGAATTCAATTGTTGCAGACAATGACTCCCTTCCTCCATCCAAAGACACTTGCTGTGGAAATCAAACACACTTCAATAAACTGGTAGTGATGCTCAATTTTCACACAGTTGGAATCCCCTTTTGTTTTTGCACTCATTTACACCGCGCACCTAATACAATAAACAGCCCTCGTCTTCTTCTATTACCAATAAAATACATTTTATGGGGTATACTCCATATATACATTTTACATAGTAACCAGAAAGAAAGTCTAACAAGGAATTTGTTTGGGTTGATATATCAATAAACAAGGCTGCAACAATACATTTGAATCAATACTGTTGATTGAAACTGAAATGCTTGTGGCAAGTCCATTGGAACTAATGCCAATTTGCCTGCCAACACTATAGTTAACTATGTGGAATTAAATGTGCATTTCTTGTTCATTTCATGGTCATCAAGAAAACATTGAATGATCATTTCATATTCTTGGATAAATCCAACAGCCTATGCTGTAAGCCTGCATCAAACTGATCAAATTGTTGCTTTGAGTATTGATTTCAGTCTAGTCAGGTTCACACCCCTTCCAGAAAGCTGCATCACCTTTAAAATAAACCCTCAATAACACTGTGTTAGCCTCCTTATTATAATTAATTGAACCACAATCTACATGGTTGCGAGTCATTTGAAGTATAGGCCTGTAGACTACTTTAATTTCTGCAATAATCCCTGTGCATATCACATTTGTTCATGTTGTTTTCAGTGGATCAAATGAGCTCATGATCTTTTTATAGTTGTATAAATAAAATGCCTCAGAGCAGCATGTCAAGTGTTGACCGTGAAGGGTGTATGACAGTAATGGAGCCTTTCAGAGAGAATTTATTTTGTTTTAGAAATCATATCAAGGACCAAGGATAACGTCTCTCAAAGAAGAGAGTCGCCTGCCATGTTTGGAGGAATCAGCTGATACTGAGCAGTTCATCACATCATATTGCATCATCCAAACCCGCAAAACTAATTTCCATGACTGGACATGCTTCACATAGATTACCATTGCAATGAAGCATGGTAACATGCAATATATGCTGTTATGCTGAGTTTCAGCGCATTTAATTTCGGTAAATAGTCCCAATTCAATAACACAATCACATAGAGACATGCATCTTGCATTCCAAATCATAGATCAGATATAACTTACCACTGACCCGAAATCTTTTTAGACACTTTCCGAGGTGACGTTCAGTGTCTCTGTTAACCGATATGTGTAAATATATCTATCATGTCATATGAGTGAAGGCCAGAACAAAGATGCAATCAGTGTTGTTACTGCAGTGTCTTGCCCAGCCCATTCCGGTGGGAGGGGTTTAGCAGCATCAAAATGAGGGGATTCGATTAATCCCGCCCGGGCAGGCGTGTTTTGCGACGACTAAAAGTTGATTGCATTCGATTTGGAACAGGACTGCCTCCCGGGCGTGAGCCAGGAGTCCCGTTCAAAGCCCACGGCGAAGTCGGTTCATTTTTTATTTAACCTTTATTTAACTCGTGAAGTCAGTTAAGTTAAGAACAAATTCTTATTTACAATGACGGCCAAATCCGGACAACGCTGGGCCAATTGTGCGCCGCCCTATGGGACTCCCAATCACCGCCGGATGTGATGCAGTTCAAAACAAAAGTGACGCAATGAAGCTAAGATTCTGTGTTTTCCCATGCAAAAGGGATTGCGTTAGATAAAAACGCGTTATCTGCTTTCCTAATGAAAACTAGATAGAAAATTCAAACATTTATTTTATGGAAAAGAGATGTGTTTCTGGACGATGCACCATTCTGCCTTGATGCCAAAATGACCGAGCGAGGCAGATTACTGTTTGGTTTGAGAAAGGAGCGCCTCCTTTTCGCCCGATGACGTGTGGTGCCTATGTGCGGTGCCCCGCGGCTCAGCATAAATGAATCAACCAATCCAATCTTATCCACCCAATCGTATTTAGCGTATTATTGAAGGGCCAAGATCCGTGTATAGTTGGTGCGCAACTGGGCATCATAGGCCGTATAGGCCTATAGACTGTCGTAGACCGTTGGTTTATAACCTAAAAGCCTACATATAGCGGATGGATTCATTTCCGACTTAACATTATTAGAATATAAGAAATCTTTATTTGAGCATTGCATGGAATTCCATGTAGACATTCCATAAAACAGGCCAAAATAAAAAGCAATTTCACAATTTCTACAAGGCATATTTTCTAATATAAAAAGTAAACAGATTACAGTGGTTTGCGAACAAATATTTCCTTGTTCCTCTTACAGAATGACATTCACATGAAATCTACCACAGTAATACCATCCCACAGTTAGTAATGTCTAACCGAATACACAATACCATGCAGCAGTGAATAAAATACATACAAAAATGTGACATAAAAATCTAAAAAATTCCATTAAATAATGAATTTAATACTTGTTTTTTTAACTTGCACATTTTTCTTCGGAATGAACAGGGGTCTTCTAGATCATCGTAAATGTTAGCCACTGTAACAAAAAGAACAGACCATCATACTGCATTAGGCCTACCTGTGATGTGAATCCAAGCTATCTGCAGTACCATATCCATCATATCCAAGTCTGAGCAGCCATCCTTGTTTCTTTGAATAATTCATTCACTGACCTGATGGAAGTCGAGCTCAATGGAGCCACTGTCATGAGCATCAATCTTCATAAAGACTCCTGTATAAAATAGAGTAGTTATCCATTGTTTACAGTAAAAAAAACACAGGTTACAGCTCAAACTATGAAATCAGTGCCTGGTGTTAGACTAGCTAGAATTTATATAATTGAAAAGTTTTTAAACACTGTTTCTTCATTAGTTTTAAAATGACCACAAACTGAAGTTTGTGTTTCAGCCCAAACAGCCACTTAGTCTGGAAGAGAACAAACTACATTGTTTGGAGTGAAACTACAGGCTTTGGGTTATGATACGGTAAGACAGATGTTCATAAAGCAACTGTAAGTTAAATCCCTCAAGAATAAATGACTATATCATTAACTGAAATGATGACTATTGAACAACAGGAAATCTTTATGGTTTGGGATTTTGAGAAAGCCAACTATACTCACTGAACATCATATCCAGACGCATAAGGCAGGCCACAAAGTTATCAAAGTCGATGGTCATGTCTGGCTCAGCGTAGCGAGCCACGAGGATCTGATAAATGCCATTGTTCAAAGTGAAGCCTGAGGAAGGAAAAGAAGCGTTTCCTTGTTAGAAACTGAGCAGTGAAGCATTGAGTGCAATGGCAGCCTGTGTACCTAATAGTTTCTTTCTGTTGCAAACACCTTCAGTTCAGCTCAATTCACCTTACTCCAAAATGCTTCAATGGGTTTTTAGTCTGTTATGCACATACATTATTCACTTCTAAGACCAATCACCTTAGGCCTTGCTCAACGGCTCAATTTCTGGAAATTTGAACTCTATGGTTACGAGCACCAGTCCTTTTCCAAATCGGGTGCCTCATTGCAATACCATTGATAGTTGTCCTTCCCCTATCTACTTCTACTTAAACGTGAACACTTTCACCAACCCATATCTGTCAGATCAGCGAAATCTCCAAGGAAGCCAAAAAGATAGCCTCAATTAAAAAGTAGTCACAGGATCAGAAAATGCCAAGAGACTCGCCTGCTTCTTTCAGGGCCATACGCATCTCTGGAGTACTCATGGTGCCTGAATTGTCCATGTCATTCTTCTTATAGATACCCTGTAGGAACAAATGACACATGTTACCCAATGAAATATTTTTTGGTTATACAGTGGGGCAAAAAAGTATTTAGTCAGCCACCAATTGTGCAAGTTCTCCCACTTAAAAAGATGAGAGAGGCCTGTAATCTTCATCATAGGTACACTTCAACTATGACAGACAAAATGAGAGAAGAAAATCCAGAAAATCACATTGTAGGATTTTTTATGAATTTATTTGCAAATTATGGTGGAAAATAAGTATTTGTTTGTTTATCTTTTAGTTTTGTTGTAAATGTTGAGTGTCTTATGTTCTAATGATTATGTTATACACGGGGTGCCCAGGTAGCTGTTGTTTTTAAGTGCCTTGCCCAAGGGCACACATTGGCATATAGCATACCTTTGGGTTGCCAACTCACTTCCCAACAGATTTCTTCCATCAGACCCGGGATTGGAACTGACAACCCTACAGTTATTGGCTCGCCTTTCTAACCGCTCGGCTACCTACTGCCGAAACGCTGGCCATCTATTTGTAATAAATATGAGAGTATTACAGGGGTCAAGACCCTCCTCTTTTCTTTGTGTAACTAATCTCAGATATGCATCTCATCATTGTTTTTGGTTGAGCATGTTATGTCATACCTGTGACACCTGTTGGAGAAATTGCTGGGAACTACCAATAGAAAATTGCAATCAGGGCACCCACTTCGGGGTAGAAATTCAAACCCTTCTCGACACATATCTTACCAGGTATTTCTGCACTTTCTTCCACAGAGTAGCGAATTCCCCAAGGCCCAATTTTCCATTCCCACTGTCCTACTGTAGAGTTAAGATTCAAACTTTCAGTATGAGCACACCATATCGTATAATTGGTTGAACATGGAACTTAAGCAAATTTGTACCACTGGCCAGCAGATGAAAACACTGCTTTACTTAATGTGATATAAGTTAAGCGATTGACATACTATAGTATAGAACAGAGGAGGCTGGTGGGAGGAGCTATAGGAGGACGGGCTCATTGTAATGGCTGGAATTTAATAAATTGAACGGTATCAAACACATCAAACATATGGAAACCACATTTAGTCTGGGAATACTGACAGAAAGAAAGGATACATCCATGAGGTTGACCATGATTCTACAGGTTTCAAGACTGAAGCCATCTGTTTTGATGTCAGTTCCTGCAAAACAATAAAAAGGACTATTGAGGGATGTTCCAGAAAAGGGAGATTAATGAGTTAGCCAGCAAATTTGTCAGATCTTGAATCAACGCTGCTCTAGATAGAATGTTCTGCGCCAGAGAGAGCTGAAACGATGGCAACAAATCATCCATAAAAAAGGATAACTCAACTCTATCCTGAATTTGTGGCTACATTCACAAGTTCTCAACCAATCAAATCAAATGTCCTACCTCTTCCAAGAATGTCACTATTCCAACATGTGACACAGTGACAGATAAAATGTGGATGAGGATTTGCTAGTTGTTTGTTGCACTGATACATTTGTACTAGGGCATCAATGAGTGTAACCTACATAATAAAAGTTTGCATTTGCATTATTTATCTTTCTGGAATAGCCTTCATGTCCATCTGAAGCTGTGTGCTTTCTAAATAGTAGGAGTAACAGAGACTAACCCTGAACAGCAATCCTTGGACGATCCAATGGTCCCAACAACACCTTGTCACTCAAGTCAACCGTGTAACCGGAGTGAGCAACAGTTGACTAGATCTTAGGGCGGATGAAATCCCTTGTACAATGGGCTATCCAGCACTGCGTATCCAACACTGTTGCCTGGATTATAGGCAACATTTGCACTGAGCTAAAGGGTAGAGCTGCCACTTTCAAGGTGCGGGACTCTAACCCGGAAGCTTACAAGAAATCCCGCTATGCCCTGCAACGAACCATCAAACAGGCAAAGCGTCAATACATGGCTAAGATTGAATCATACTACACCGTCTCCAACGCTCGTCGGATGTGGCAAGGCTTGCAAATTAATACAGACTACAAAGGGAAGCACAGCCGCGAGCTGCCCAGTGACACAAGCCTACCAGACGAGCTAAATCAATTCTATGCTTGTTTCAAGGCAAGCAACACTGGGGCATGCATGAGAGCATCAGCTGTTCTGGACGACTGTGTGATCACGCTCTCCGTAGCCGACGTGAGTAAGACCTTTAAACAGATCAACATACACAAGGCTGCGGGGCCAGACGGATTACCAGGACGTGTGCTCCGGGCATGTGCTGACCAACTGGCTGGTGTCTTCACTGACATTTTCAACATGTCCCTGATTGAGTCTGTAATACCAACATGTTTCAAGCAGACCACCATAGTCTCTGTGCCCAAGAACACAAAGGCAACCTGCCTAACTGACTATAGATCCATAACACTCACGTCCGTAGCCATGAAGTGCTTTGAAAGGCTGGTCATGGCTCACATCAACACCATTATCCCAGAAACACTAGACCCACTCCAATTTGCATACCGCCCAAACAGATCCACAGATGATGCAATCTCTATTGCACTCCACACTGCCCTTTCCCACCTGGACAAAAGGAACATTTATGTGAGAATGCTATTCATTGAGTACAGCTCAGCGTTCAACACCATAGTACCCTCAAAGCTCATCACTAAGTTAAGGAACCTGGGACTAAACACCTCCCTCTGGAACTGGATCCTGGACTTCCTGACAGGCTGCCCCCAGGTGGTGAGGGTAGGTAGCAACACATCTGCCATGCTGATCCTCAGCACTGGAGCTCCCCAGGAGTGCATGCTCAGTCCCTGTACTCCCTGTTCACCCACGACTGCATGGCCAGGCACGACTCCAACACCATCATTAAGTTTGCAGACGACACAACAATGGTAGGCCTGGTCACCGACAAAGACGAGACAGCCTATAGGGAGGAAGTCAGAGACCTGGCCGGGTGGTGCCAGAATAACAACCTATCCCTCAACGTAACCAAGACTAAGGAGATGATTGTGGACTACAGGAAAATGATCACCGAGCACGCCCCCATTCTCATCAACGGGGCTGTAGTGAAGCAGGTTGAGACCTTCAAGTTCCTTGGTGTCCACATCAACAACAAACTACAATGGTCCAAACACACCAAGACAGTCGTGAAGAGGGCAAGACAAAGCCTTTTCCCCTCAGGCAACTAAAAAGATTTGGCATGGGTCCTGAGATCCTCAAAAGGTTCTACAGCTGCAACATCGAGAGCACTGCCTGGTATGGCAATAGCTCGGCTTACCGACCGCAAGGCACTTCAGAGGTCAATGCGTACGGCCCAGTACATCACTAGGGCAAAGCTGCCTGCCATCCAGGACCTCTACACCATAGACTGTTCTCTCTACTACCGCATGGCAAGCGGTACCGGAGTGCCAATTCTAGGACAAAAAGGCTTCTCAACAGTTTTTACCCCCACGCCATAAGACTCCTGAACAGGTAACCAAATGGTTACCCGGAGTAACTACTGTTACTGTTATTTTCAAATGTCTTTTTACTGTTGTTTTATTTCTTTACTTACCTACACACACACACACACACACACACACAAAGACACACACAGACACACACACACACACACACACACATACCTACTTTTTGCACTATTGGTTAGAAACTGTAAGTAAGCATTTCACTGTAAGATCTACACCTGTTTTGTTTGGCACACGTGACAAATAAACTTTGATTTGATTTGATTCGCATCTGCCTCAGATCCACAAAACAAAACTTTTACTTACGTTTGGAGACAATCTTATTCATGATGGTTTTCAGCTCTGCTGCAGAGATCTCCATGTCCTGAATAAATAAACAAAACATATCAAATTCAAAATGTGTTTTTTTACACAATTTTGAATACTAAAGAAATCAGAACTCCCAAGAACCGCAAAGAGAATCGTTTTCCAGATTAATGATGTTTAGGTTCACCCTCTATAACATCCTTTGTAAGTGAATGAGGTGGTTAGGAGGTTGTAATGCACTGATAAAAGCGTCAAAAGAATGATGTGTAAAAATGAATGTACATCTCCTGCAAGCTTTGTAAACAAGCCTCTAAATCCTGCGTCGACTTCAGCATCAGATACAGTCTCCTAAAAAATAAAATAGTTGATTTTAGAACATAATTAGAGAATGTTTATACATGTAAAGATATGAGAGCAATACTCACAATAAACCAAGAAACCTGAGTTGTAATCACATGTTTGTTTCTTTGGGATTCTTCTAAACAAGGACTATTAGGCACGGTTAGTTATCAATTGTCTTAAGTATCAGAAAGTACCTTAAGCATTGTTACTACCCAATTTCCTAGTAAATACTAGAGGAAACAATAGCATAAAATAAAGTGAAACCAAAACATTCTGTGCACTACTCACATCATCTAAGTCTGCCTTGACAGGATCGTCACATGGTCTAAATAGCACAACATAAAAAAAGTTGACATCAGGCAGTAACAAGTCAGACTACCAACACATTATACTGTATGTCAGATGTCATTGTGTGTGCAGGAGTCATTTTATCACTTGGCCCTGAAAATGTATGAAACCTGAGCAAAGGTGAGAGCATTACCGAGTCTCAGTCTGCTTCTCTGAGAAAACACGGATGCAGAAGTCACCATTTAGGTGCGGCTCGAAGGTGGAGGGCACAATGAGGTACTCCCCAGGGGGCATTTTGAAGCGGGTGCTAACCTCCCGAAGGTTGACGAAGGTCTCAGACCGGGCCTTTTGAGCATGTGTCAGGAAATAATTCTTGTCCAGGTGAACCTCCCTCTGACCATGAAACTGACAGGAGAACGAACCAATCAGGGAAAGATGCAGGGTGTGTTTTAAGAAACAAACCAACAAAAGGCATTCCTAAAGGTTATTTAAAGTAACAGGGGTTGGAACCAAAATTATTTTCTAATTGTTTCATTCTGAACAGAACCAATATTTTTTTCATCCCGTTCCACTGTTCCGAAAAGCAAAATAAAATTCTAAACCGGTTTGAACCAAAAAGCAATTTATATTGTTCCCTTTTCAACCTCTGAAATCAGCATATTTTTTTACATTTAGCTCGACATTACATAATTTTACCAATGGATAGAGCAGCTCGCTATGGAGCGGGCAAGCTATGTAGATGCATTGGACAGGCAAGTCCAATGCATCTACAATGCGACTGAAATGATGCGGGTGAGGAGAGTGCTAGGCATGAAGCGCTGGGCATCTTGTTATTATAACGTGCATTATCTGAATTAGGCCTACAAAACTTTACCTACGGAGGAGCAGCTTCTATGAAGGAACTTTGAATGTCTTTGTACTTCAGAGAGTTGGCTTAACTAACATTTTACCAGAGCTTGACCTTGATCATAATTCTCAGTTCCATCACATTACACATAATGCCACCTAGAGTTTTCAAGAGCTAGACCAGAGCTAACAAGCTTATTCTTTTTTATACCTTTATTTAACTAGGAAAGTCAGTTAAGAATAAATTCTTATTTTCATTGTCAGTCTAGGAACAGTGAGTTAACTGCCTTGTTCAGTGGGTTAACTGCCTTGTTGTTACCTTGTCAGCTCGGGGATTCGATCTTGCAACCTTTCGGTTACAAGTCCAACGCTCTAACCACTAGGCTACCTGCCACCCCGAAGTGTGTGCAGAGTGGCACTATAATTCAAATAAAAACACATCTTACCTTTTTGTTGTTAATAAATCCAATGGGAAACGTGATAACTGTAGTTTCCTTAACTAGCATTGAAAAAGTAAATCTATTGTTCGCGAATAAAAAATCTCTCTCCCTAATTTCGGAATCATGCCTGTAAATTCAGTAGCTACAGTAGACTATGCATGCTTCGGCGGGAGGGGGAGGGGCAGGAAGCCTACACACACACTGGCAAAGATTTTCAGCTGGCAAGCAGACACTGGAATACGTTTCTGAGTGACAGTGAGGGCTTTGCATTTTTTTGTGGGACTGGAAAAAAATGCCTGGAACGTAAAATAACGTTATTAACCGGTTCCCATGTTTTTAGAATAACAGTTCTGTTCCGGAACAGTAGAGATCACTTTCATTCTCGGTTCTGGTTCTGTTCCTAAATTTTTTACAATTATTTTCCAGATTTTGGTTCTGTTCCCTGAACCAGTTCCAACCCCTGGTACAGAATACAATTAAAGGAGATAACTGTAACATATGTAAACATATGTAGCAGACCTTTGTTGACTATTGGTCCTTACACACTGCATGGTCTCTTAAATCCCTCACCTGTGATGGAACCTGAAACAAAAGAAAAATCACTATATTTTCACCTCATATCAACAAATTCATTTTCTGCCAATATCTGTTATTGTGATGCAGTTATAATCATTATAAAACTTCTGATAAGCATGTATGACCCCCTTATATAGTCTTAGTATCATCTCATAATGACAATGAAATCCTGAATTAATAACAGATATTTTCAGTCAATTAAAAAATTACAGCATCGAAATAAACAGTTATCCAAATATATACATTCAAATATATAAATGCCAAAAACAAAACAAAGCATTTAAATGCATTTGCTAATGCCAACAGAGCATGTCAGACGCCTTTTAATTGTGATTTAAACACTATCTAGTTCAACTTGTACGAGGAGTATGGAGTATGTGGAACTTTTAGTGAAACTGCTTTGCCCACTAGAACCTACCCCCCTTCCTCAAGCCACACCTCAGGGGGTTGAGAAAGACCTTCCTCACCTCATAGATGGCAAAGCCAATGGTGTGCATGTCTTCGCCTACTTTCCTCAGCCGGCGCCGGTTCTTCTGGATCAGGCCCACCACGAAGCTGCAGCCCACCTCGTTATCATCAGGGTCATCGTCCTCCTCATCCAGCCTGATCACAAACTGGGGGTTCATCCAGAAGGTGTCTGGAGTTGGGAGGGAGGTAATGGAATATACCTTTTTAAAGCATGAAATAGTGTGAGTTTACTTGGAAAGTATTTTTGTTTGAGGAGTGTTACGCTGAATGAGGTTGAATACAAGCACAAGACAGAGTAACAGTACACCCAGCAAACCAAGGACATTCCCAGCTAGTATTAGCTAACAATCACATTATTAATTTTTATTTAGGTTATAAACAAACAATAGCATTATATAATTTCACAAACAAAGTGCTATTTATAGTCTACTTTCAAATATCATCGGAATGTTGTGCTAATATTCAATACAATGTTGTGTACAGCATTTGTAACAACTACCACTGATACCACTGAACTAGCACTGTACACAGGCAGTTGTTTTGTAAACAAAGACACTTTGCGTAAACATTGCTATGAGTTCAATATAATTCCAGCTTTTGTACTGGCTTTTGCACTATTGATGCATATCAAATAGGTTCCATTGAAATGAATGGTTCTCTGCTCTCTAAGTGAATGTGAAAGTAGAGAGAGACGAATATGGTCACTTTTGAATACTTCAGCAATTGTACTCACAGGCGTGGTTCCTGCACCCCCCAGCAGTGGAACCCTTCCTCCAGCTACCATCATAGTTACACACACTCCAGTGCTTCACAGAGTCATCCGTTAGTGTATCTGGGGTCAGAGTGCAAATCTCTATGCGAGAGTAATGCCGCAGGAACTCTGTAAATGACATCCTGCAGATGGGCAAGAATGGGTGGAATACTTAGCGGATACCAGTTAATAGATTAAAGGGGACAGATCCACTTTAAAGGTAAATGCATTTTGTAACTTTCATTTAATTTTCATATCAGGTACTATAAACACATTTGGGCAAGAAGCTTAACTAAAAGATAAAACAGAAGAAAAAAAAACAGAAACACTAACAAAAAAATTACATTTGCTACGATCCACCCTTCAGTTTAGAAACAAAAACAGGGGCAGCACTTTTGACTGGAAATTACAGAATGCACCTTTCATCTTCTGGCACCAGTGGTGTAAAGTATTTAAGTAAAAATACTTTAAAGTACTACTTAAGTAGCTTTTATGGGTATCTGTACTTTACTACTTATATTTTTTTACTTTTACTTCACTACATTCCTGAAGAAAAGTATGTACTTTTTACTCCATACATTTTCCCTGACATCCAAAAGTGCTCATTTCACTTTGAATGCTTAGCAAGATGGGAAAATGGTCAAATTCAAGCACTTACTAAGATAAATTCCCTGGTCATCCCTACTGCCTCTGATCTGGTAGACTCACTAAACACACATGCTTAGTTTGTAAATGATGTCTGAGTGATGGAGTGTGCCCTGGCTAAGTATATTTAAACCCAAATACTTTTAGACTTTTACTCAAGTAGTATTTTACTGGGTGACTCACTTTAACTTGATTAATCTTCTATCAAGATATCTTTACTTTTACTCAAGTATTACAATTGGGTACTTTTTTCACCACTGTCTGGCAATAGTTACTGTTAAGCGAATGCATATAACATAACATATGTCTTAAGGCTACAGCTTGCAAATTTAGCCTAACAGGTTTATTCATGCTTTGCCTACAGGTAGAACATTTTAACTAACAGGGTTCAAGACTTTGGCTACATCTAGAAATGTTGGCCTACGTGTAGTGGACATGAGTCCGGCTCATAGTCTCGTAATGGGGTATCCCCGCGTGCAAGCGACTTCAAAATCAATGTCACTCTGGGCCCAACAGGAAATATTGTGGGTTTCTCCTGTGAGAGACCAGGGTTCACATCCTGCCCATGACATAAGGGCAACATTTTCGTAATGCAAAACCATTATGTGCAAAACTTATCATAAACCTCAATATAATTTGGCAGCTTGATTTATTTGGAAACTCTTCAACAATAAGCATTAAAAGGACAAGGTTATCTAAACTAGTATTAATCACCTCATAACACACATTATTGAAAAGTTTGTAACTTGGCATAAGATACGTAGCTCAATGTGTTACCCATATTTCTTAGTTTTAGACACAAGGTTATCAACTCTAAATAACTAAAATTGTTGTACCAGAATTCTCCATCATCAGCTTTGACGTTCTGGCGCTCTGAATCATCAACGGAGTTCCACTCTGAGGAGCTGGAAGGAGGGCAAAGCAGTGAAAGGTCATATTACTATAAGGTACAAGGAACCTTCATTTCTCTGAGCTATTGTTCTGATAAAGGCACACCTGTCACTCCAAGCCCCTGTCCACTCCACTTGACCCCAAGGGTTACGTATCCTGATCAGCTTCTCCTTACGGCCACGATAGGTCACCTAAAAACACATGCACAACTTACACATAAGTACCCTCATGGACCATCAATTGGGATCATGTGGGTGGGGGAATGATTGCGTCTTCACAGTCATTATCAGTTGGGTGACACTTTACATTAAGTTGCCCTTATGCCATAACAAGAATGTTTATAGTTAGAAGAATGAAGTAATTTATCATTTATCTTAATTTTTCTGACCAAAATGTAAAAAAATCCACATATCTACAGTTGTCGGAAGTTTACATTCACTTAGATTGGAGTCATCTGTACAAACAATAGTATGCAGGTATAAACACCATAGGACCACGCAGCCGTCATACCGCTCAGAAAGGAGATGTGTTCTCCTAGAGATTAATGTACTGTACGTTGGTGCGAAAAGTGCAAATCAATCCCAGAACAACAGCAAAGGACCTTGTGAAGATGCTGGAGGATACAGGTACAAAAGTATCTATATCCACAGTAAAACGAGTCCTATATCAACATAACCTGAAATGCCTCTCAGCAAGGAAGAAGCCACTGCTCCAAAACCGCCAAAAAAAAAGCCAGACTACGGGTTGCAACTGCACATGGGGACAAAGATCATACTTTTTGGAGAAATGTCTTCTGGTCTGATAGAACTGTTTGGCCATAATGACCATCGTTATGTTTGAAGGAAAAACGGGGAGGCTTGCAAGCCGAAGAACACCATCCCAACCGTAAAGCACGGGGGTGGCAACATCATGTGGGGGCGCTTTGCTGCAGGAGGGACTGGTGCCCTTCAGAAAATAGATGGCATCATGGGGTAGGAAAATGATGTGGATATATTGAAGCAACATCGCAAGACATCAGTCAGGAAGTTAAAGCTTGGTCGCAAATGGGTCTTCCAAATGGACAATGACCCCTGGCACACTTCCAAAGTTGTGGCAAAATGGCTTAAGGACCACAAAGTCTAAGTATTTGAGTGGCCATCACAAAGCCCTGACCTCAATCCTATAGAAAATTTGTGGGCAGAACTGAAAAAGTGTGTGCGAACAAGGAGGCCTACAAACCTGACTCAGTTACACCAGCTCTGTCAGGAGGAATGGGCCAAAATTCACCCAACTTAATTGTGGGAAGCTTGTGGCTACAATGTGGCTACATGAAACGTTTGACCCAAGTTATACAATTTAAAGGCAATGCTACCAAATACTAACTGAGTGTATGTAAACTTCTGACCCATTGGGAATGTGATGAAAGAAATAAAAGCTGAAATAAATAATTCTCTCTACTATTATTTTGACATTTCACATTCTTAAAATAAAGTGGTGATCCTTTCTGACCTAAGACAGGGAATTTTTACTAGGATTAAATGTCAGGAATTGTGTGAAAAACTGAGTTTAAATGCATTTGGCTAAGGTGTATGTAAACTTCCGACTTCAACTGTATATCATCTACTTTCATTTTGGGTCTCACCTCAACAGCCCCTGTTAGGGAGTAGGCATGCCCTTTCACCAGCTTCTGTCGTGTGACTGCCTCAGAATCAGCGGCGCTGGTTATCTGCACCAACACAGGAAAACTAAGATTAGACCAAAGAATTGTAGGGGTGTGAGAAAAAACTTGGAATGAACTATGAACTGAATAGTTACACAAGACCTAGATGTTAATATACAGTATATTTTGAACTTCAACTTGACCAGGTTACTTCCTACCAAGATACTTTTTCCTTGCCACTGACACCCCTGATAGGCATTTTGGCTTAGGTCTAGGTTACTATTGTTAAGCACTTTGCAACAAATGTGTTTAAAAAATAACTGCATAACTTGATTGATTTGTTTATGTTACACATTTACCCCTTTCTACTCTACCTCTCGTAACGTATTTCACACATTGATTTTCCATTTCTAAACACACACACTGTGCAAGTAAACCCATATACCCAACACACTATCCAAAAGGATAACTTGAAACATATATTTTAATGATATTTAAAATATATATATATATATTTTAACGGTCTATGGTGATAATTGTGCTGTTAAAATAAACAGAGTGAAAAGGACAGAAAAGAGAGCCTTACGTCAATGGAGCAGCCAAGCAGAGCCCCTGACTCAATTGCCTTCTTAATAATCTGGAACATGTTCGGAGGGGGTTTCCTCAGGTCGTAGTTCTCTGCAATGCCCCCAGTGAAGTCCTCAAAGCCCTCAGTGGTGGAGCCCCCAGACAGGGCCTCGTAGCAGCCATTCACCCTGTGGGCAAGGCAGAAAGACTGAAATTAAAAAGACTAAATCACACATGTTTAAAATAGGTCACACAATGGTTTCCCCTACAATGCCTAAAGAAAGTATTGTATTCTTAGCATTTGCCATGCAATATTTGCATTCTGTCAGCATAGATTTTTGACTGCTACACCGGCAGTTAATCATTAAGGCAGCGCAAGTATATAGACTCACTTAGCGTAGGCCTTCTCCAGCAGTGCACTCCAGAACTCTGAGCCCTCAGCTGAGTGAACAAACAGCAGCTCTCCATCTTTTGTGGGCAGCCTGTCATCAATGACAACATCCACCCACTCCCCAAACTGCCAAAACTGTGTAATGGGGGACAGAAATTAATACATACAATTTCGTACCATAATTTAGATTTAGTTTAGACCTTGTGTATTTTCAACCTATGGATTTAAATGGTTAAACACATGTGGCATATTTTGATTACATTAAAGGTACACATAGTTACCTATTTGTATTTTGGGTGAGTACACAGAGTACACATGGATTACAAACAGAGGCCTAACATTATTTTGCTTTTTTCGCTTTTATTTTACCTGAAAATGAAAAATGCCAGCGTAACTTTCCCCAAAGCTCTGTCCAACGGGGACCACTCTAGCCATGACATCTTCATTGAGTGTCAAAGAGGCAATGGCAGCTAAAAGCCAACAGTCACCTAAATAAAAAAAAAAGAACAGAATCTAAGTTTGTATATTTGGGTTTATTTGCATTATTTATATAGATTACGGTTGTGTACTTTAGGGGAATACTTGCATTATGATTTTAACCACAAGCAGTGAGTGCACCAAGCTATTGCCCAATGCAAACAAGAGCAAACAATGCAAACAAGAGTGCATTGTGACGTGGCAACACACTGGAAGGATATGTCTAACCTCCTCTCATGTTATGTCGTTTCCAATGGGGACAGGGAACAATAAACAGATCTGTTAAGTCCACCCAGAGAACAGCAGAAAGCGAAAAGCCAACAGTCACTTGACAATAAAATAACTGGTTCTAAGTGGTGTAACTGGTTGATTTTGGGTTATCTATTATATTATCAATGCAGTTGTGACATTTGCAATGGAAGGCGAACCATTAACTGGAGACAAACAATTCTGTATACTAGGGTCCTATCATAAAGTTTGTTATGAGGACATAGGCCATTGAGTCAAATTTTCAAGTTAAGTCAATTGAGGAAATCCAATGAACAAAACTAGGTAACAAAATATTAGTTATATTATAACGTTTTTCTCAATCGCGTGCAAGCCTTTTTTTTTTCCAGAACTGTGGACAAACGTAACTGTAGCAGAACAACAATGATCAAATGGCCAAATGAATTTGACAAACTTCTGATCACTTTTTTGTCTTTGTATCTGGATTGCATATCTTTGACGCCCTTTTGCAAAACTATAAATACAAATAAATACAAATCAGTGAACACAAAATTTGATAACACTTTACTTCACACCTAGCATCATAACACATTATGATACGGTCATAACCATGTCATAAGGTGTCATAACAGCTGACATAACTTGTGATAACCTGTGATAATATGGTGATAACACTGTCATGACCCTTATATTAACACCTGCTGTGACATATATGGCGTTATTTTATGGCTGGTTATGACACCTACATTCAAATGTGTTTTTTCCCTGCCAAGAAGTTTCCTTTCGATTGAAAATGTGATTCTTAAATCCTGTGTCGTTGTTGTAATGAGTTCTTTAAAGTCGTGTTATTAAACTTTATAACACTGTCAAGAAGCACTATGACCATCCTGTGTCACTTTACTTGGACTAATAAAATACACTTTAAGACACTGTCAAGAAGCATTATGACCGTCAGAATCATATAAGCCAGATAGGCCTATTACATACATGCCCTTATGTCAATCATCAGTCTGCTCCTGCATTCATCCCAGTCATCAGCAACAGAGAATTGGGGTAGGTACATGTTTGACATCAGTGTGTGCGCAATTACAATGATAATTCAATATGGTCAATTTCAGAAAATGTTTACAACATATAAATACTGTTGACAAATAGGCTATGGTGTAATGGAATGTTTTGCCTTGTGATGTGGGTTTTGACACTCTTATGTAGGTGCCATAACCAGCCATGAAACGATGCAATATATGTCACAACAGGTCTAAATATATGTGTCATGACATTGTTATGACCATATTACGACAGATGACACGCTATGTCAGCTGTTATGACATATAACGTGTTATGACACTAGGTGTCAAGTTCACTGTTAAGAGTTTTGTTCTCTAAATCATCTCACATTTTCATCAGAAGAGAAATAAGCCTGATTGTGTTCACTGTTTCCAGCCATCATCAGTAAATAATAGTGCACAAAACTCTAAAACACCATCAGTTCCATATTTTAACAACATTGCAGACATGCAGAGGCGCAGAGAATAAGGTTGGGTTATTTCTAAGTAACTTTGGTTTAGTCCTAAGTCGTCATTTCCAACATTGTGACCTTCTATTACAGCGCTTGTCTTTGGTGTGTGTTGAGGCTTATACATTCGTCATATAAGTTGTGTTTCTCCACTGTATTTATATTTCGTTACTTCTATTGGGGATTGTCTGCTTGGTGATGGAAAGGCTACAAAGGAATACGTAGACCAGCCTACTTATTATATACATGGAATTGGTTTCTGATGATACCGATTAATATATCCTGCACACAATGTGCTGATTTCCATTTTCTTTTTGATTAGAAACAATATTGAACTTGATGTATATGAATTTATTTGGTTAAAAACGCATAAAAGGACAGTAATTGCCCATAATATAGCACCTTGATAGTTGAATTTCGAATTTTGGTCAATAAGTGACTGCAAAGAAAATATATTGATTTAATGGGACTACCTTTCTGTTTTGTCAGTTTGACTCAAGAGGTATGTTGTGTTAATCCTTTTGCAGGAAGTCATGTTCTTTTGATGATTGTATTTGCGATTGATTAATGTATTTTCTGTTTTGATAAGGTAACTAGTGTACACTGTTTTGAAAATCAACACTGTTCTAAAAAATGCATGTATGCGATTGAAAACATTTTTAATATATAAGTTAATTTAACTTACAACTTACAGCCTGTTATACACGCTCAGAACATATCAAGCTTAAAAGAAGCATTATAAATTGGCCTTGAAGCTGTCGGTTTACAAAAAACTGGCACACAAATGGTGATGCCTCTGAATGAATAAAAGACTATTCAAACTTCTGCAACCTACGAGTGTCTTGGCTCCTACAAAAGAAAGCTTAGCTGGCATGCATGTTTTCAAAGTGGTAGCTTTGAAAAAAGATAAACTAGAACTCTTGTGTGGTTTTACAGAGGCACGCACACAAGTGGTGAGCCAGCCTGTGAAAAACAAACAATTATATTCTCCAATTCTGCAACTGGGATAGGCAGACTTTGTGTGTGTGTGTGTGTGTGTGTGTGTGTGTGTGTGTGTGTGTGTGTGTGTGTGTGTGTGTGTGTGTGTGTGTGTGTGTGTGTGTGTGTGTGTGTGTGTGTGTGTGTGTGTGTGTGTGTGTGTGTGTGTGTGTGTGTGTGTGTGTGTGTGTGTGTGTTTGTGTGTGTGTGTGTGTTTGTGTGTGTGTGTGTTTGTGTGTGTGTGTGTGTGTGTGTGTGTGTGTGTGTGTGTGTGTGTGTGTGGTCTTCACTTCCCACTTCGGCAGTCTCCTTAAAAGCATATGGTGCCGTTGATTAAACCAGTGACAAACAATGGCCAAACCCCTTTCTGTGGTATGAGGATGATATCAAATTTCAGCTGCATTTTTTTCAAGGCCAAAAAACGTTATTATCCCTTTTAGATGATTGCCCTTCCTGAATATATACTAGAAAAGGCACAGTTATATGTTTCAGGTGGTTTGTATTATTTATTTGGCAGAAGACTGGACTCTACAATAAACAGTGCTGAGTAAGGCCATGGAGCTCTTATGCAGTGCATGAAGAATGTAAATGTTTTAAGCCATGAGTGTAGGGACTGTACTAGTTTAACTCGTGTTTTGATGCAATGGGGGCTTTTTCCAAAGGCAGTTTTTCGAATAAAAATTGCTTTGCAGTGGAGCCTATAAGAGTGTGACATAACTTACCTAGAGCTCCTTGACAGATATCTGTTCTGGTGGCTCCTCCAACAATGAACTCTGGACTTGAGCACAACTCCTGGGGATATTATGTCACATTTAACCATGCATTAACCACAAGAACAGAAAACAAACAACAAAGCCAAGAGCATTTTCTATGCTTAGGATATCTCATGTAAAAGCAAAGGAAATATGGATAAATCAAGTAACAATTTCAAATGATATATTAAGAAATTCACAATCTACATAGTATATGCAATATTGTCAAGCTGTCGCAAATTCCAAATTCTTTACAAGCATTCTCTAGAATCATTAAACTGCATAAATCAATGCTTAGCTTGGTTTTATCCTGGCCTCCGTTGGACAAATCTTGTCTCAGCAGCATGAGTAGACTATTGACGCAGTTGAGTTGAGCTTGATTCAAAAGCCCCTCTACTTAATATTTTGGAAAATAATCACAGAATAGGCTATAGGCCAAATGATACACGGGTAGTTTAAAACGCACGGAGCAACAATATGAACGGAGCAAATATGATGGGAAATTGGAAATACATATATATATTATAATGTTTAAAATAAAACTTTCTAAATAAACTTGAACATATAACATTAATGGGTGGAAAAATAGACTTACTCCTGGCCTTTTCCATTGCACTGCTCTAGTTTTGTACGAGCCTGGTCCGAGTTCATTAAAGCCCAAAGATTCGGGTGCGGCTGGGAAAGTTGGATCCGAGAACAGCCCTCCTCGATTTAAACATTGCGCCCTAAGCGCTTCAAAATCCTGATTGAGATATTTCACCGCATTAGCATTAGTGCCAAACCCTGCAGCCAATGCCCGCTTTTTAGCTAGGTTAGACGCCATTCCAGACATTATCAGTGAGATGCTGTACAACGTCGTTATCACCAAAAAATCTACAGATGTTAATGGAAAGTTTTGCTGTGACTCTCCGCCCAAAACTTTTACAGGCGTGGCTTGTCAGACGCAAGTTAATGCGTGTTTTCTCAACATCTCTTACGGGGAAAAGAAAGAGCTCAATTGAACATCTCCATACAATTTTCACATCTTTAATTGCACATTAACAACACATATTTTAGAAATCAGAAATCTCTAATATTCATTGGGCATTTGACATAAATTGAACGTTCTCTGTAGTGTAGCCAACACTACTAGCCTTTCCATTAACAAAGTCAACTAATAATAGTCTAGGCCAGATATTCACTTTTTTTATATAAATAGATTTTTTAAATAAAAAAAATATATATTTTTTAAACATTCTCCACATTTTCAAACAGTCCATTTATATTTTCCAATGGGGCTATACATTTGGGTGAGGTTTTTTTTCTTGCCTGAGTAGCCTTGTTTCACTGACATCTGACCATCTAGTGTTCAGCGAAATTACAACACAATGTCAAATACAGGTAGCATAGTCATACAATTAACATCCAATCACATTAACCGTTACTCTCTAGCGGGAATTCCACTAACAGTCCATATGTAGCGAATCGAAGAGGCGCAAATATGATGAGAACTACATTGATTTGGGGTTCACTTATATTGGGAGTAGTGCCTTTCCTCAGCCACAGTGTGTTATATGTGCAAAAGTATTATCTCACAACTCGATGAAACCTTCACTCTTGCACAGATATTTAGAAACTAAACATGTCAATTTGAAAAATTTGTCACAGGAGTGTTTTGAGTGAGAATTAAGACAACTTTCGAGTAGTAAGACGTGTATAAAAGCAACAAATACCATTAATAAGAAGGGGCTAGAAGTGTCTTATATCGTGAGCTACCGAGTGGCTAGGACAGGCAAGCCCCATACTATTGTGGAGGACTTAATTCTTCCTGCTACTGCAGATATGGCTGGGACAATGCTGGGGGAAAAGGCCCAAAAAACTATACAGGCAATGTCTTCGTCAAACAACACTGTTTCACAACATATCAGTGACATGGCAGGAGATGTTTTGAAACAATTACTGCTTCACATACAAGCCAGTAAATTCTATGCATTACAGCTGGATGAGTAACAGGCGTGGCGGGCCTGGCACAGCTCCTGGTATATGTCCGTTACGTTTACGGGGGGTCAATTAAGGTAGACTTCCTCTTCTGCAAACCACTGGAAACCAGGACAACAGGAGAGGAGAGGAAGTACAGCTTTGTGACATCAAATGGACTTTGGTGGTCAAGATCTGTTGGTATCTGTACTGATGGTGCAAAACCCATGACAGGGAGACATAGTGGAGTGTTAAGAGTGCAAGCAGTTGCTCCCGATGCCACTTGGGTACACTGCAGCATCCACCTATACTGCAGCATCCACCTATACTGCAGCATCCACCTATACTGCAGCATCCACCTATACTTCAGCATCCACCTACACTGCAGCATCCACCTATACTGCAGCATCCACCTATACTGCAGCATCCACCTATACTGCAGCATCCACCTATACTGCAGCATCCACCTATACTGCAGCATCCACCTATACTGCAGCATCCACCTATACTGCAGCATCCACCTATACTGCAGCATCCACCTATACTGCAGCATCCACCTATACTGCAGCATCCACCTATACTGCAGCATCCACCTATACTTCAGCCTCCACCTATACTGCAGCATCCACCTATACTGCAGCATCCACCTATACTTCAGCATCCACCTATACTGCAGCATCCACCTATACTTCAGCATCCACCTATACCGCAGCATCCACCTATACATCAGCATCCACCGAGAGGCTCTTGCTGCCAAGGGAATTTATGCCTGACAGCTTGAAAGATGTTTTGGACACTAGAGTGAAAATGGTTAACTTTGTTAAAGCAAGGCCCCTGAACTCGTGTATTTTCTGCACTATGCAATGATATGGGCAGCAACCATGTACTGCTTTTACAACATGCAGAAGTGCGCTATTTTTTAAAAATTGAGAGACGAGCTTAAAGTTTTTTTCACCGACCATCATTTTCACTTGTCTGACCGCTTGCATGATTATGAGTTTCTCACATCTGGGGAATGTGTTTTTTCTCACCTGAATGATCTGAATCTAGGATTACAGGGACTTTCTGCAACTATATTCAATATGCGGGACAAAATTGAGGCTATGATTAAGAAGATGGAGCTCTTCTCTGTCTGCATTAACAAGGACAACACACAGGTCTTTCCATCACTGTATTAATTTTTTTGTGTGCAAATGAACTCAAGCTTACGGACAATGTCAAATGTGATATAGCGATGCCCCTGAGTGAGTTGGGTGCGCAATTACGCAGGTACTTTCCCGAAACAGATGACACAAACAACTGGATTCGTTATCCCTTTCATGCCCTGCCTCCAGTCCACCTATGGATATCTGAACAAGAGAGCCTCATCAAAATTGCAACAAGCGGTCCTGTGAAAATTGAATTTAATCAGAAGCCACTGCCAGATTTTTGGATTGCGCTGCGCTCAGAGTATCCTGCCTTGGCAAATCGTGCTGTTAAGACACTGATTCCCTTTGCAACCATGTACCTATGTGAGAGTGGATTCTCAGCCCTCACTAGCATGACTACTAAATACAGGCACAAACTGTGTGTGGAAAATTATTTAAGACTGAGACTCTCTCCAATACAACCCAACATTGCAGAGTTATGTGCATCCTTTGAAGCACACCCTTCTCATTAACATGTGGTGAGTTATTTACAATTTGCAATGAACAAATAAGGTTTTATATGTAATATGGTTAAATAAAGAGCAACATTACTGTTTATTATTATTACTTGTATCCTGGTCGTATAAGAGCACTTTGTCACTTCCCACGAGCCGGGGTGTGACAAAAACTCACACTCATTTTTATGTTTAACGAAAGTATCGTATAGTGTGTGCGTGGCAGGCTTACAATGATGAATGTTTGAAGGGGTACGGGACTATAAAAAGTTTAGGAACCACTGGTCTAGGCTAATAGTAACTAGTCTACTTTGCATAAAAGGGGTCCCTTTGAAAGACCGCGCGCACGCACGCACACGCACACACACACACACACACACACACACACACACACACACACACACACACACACACACACACACACACACACACACACACACACACACACACACACACACACACACACACACACACACACACACACACACACACACACACACACACACACACACACCGCTCTTGCTGTTGTCGTATGTCATCTACAATTATCCCCTGGGAATGTGTTCCTCAATATTGCTGAGACTTCTTAGGCCAGTACCTGTATGGGGCAGGCAGCAGATGCCACACCTCCACCTCTGTCTTTATAGACTGCAGGTAAATTGACTCCACCCCTTCACATCTACCTCCCCAGTCCCAAAAGCCTTTTAGTATACACACAGAAGCAACTACGACACAGTTCACACAGTCACACTTCACACACTGCAGCCATCTGAGTTCACAGCACTATGTCCAGTATAGCTAACCACTTGGCCAGGAGGAAAGCTAGGGAGGAAGGTGAAGGTAGCAACGACAAGGCCATCCCCTTTAACAAGCAAGACTTCCAGACCCTGAGGAGAGAGTGTCTGGAGAGCGGGAAACTCTTCAGTGACACATCCTTCCCTGCTGATTGGAACTCTCTTGGGTACAATGAGTTGGGTCGCTACTCTTCAAAAACCCGGGGCGTTGAGTGGAAAAGACCAAAGGTGAGGACTTTGTCTCAGTGTAAGGAGGATAGCTGTAGGAGGTATATCCACAAGGATGTGGTAGGCTAACCACATCTCACATGATATTAGCCATTTCTGCTTTAGTGATTTGTTAGATGTGCAGTAACAGAGGCACTTATCAATGAGATTCTTGCTTTGGTACTTCTTGCAATTTCATCAAGATACATTTATCGAGCTCACAGTATGTCTTTTGGATTATTAACTTGATTTAGGCTTTTGTTTTACTTTGTTTTAGAAGGGCCCATTGTTTTCCCTTCTCTTACTTTCTGTGTGCTTATTTAATATTATGTGTATTTGGATTGATCAGGATTTGTTCACAAAAATACACGGATGGACAACATTTTCTTCCCACAATTGACAGATTAAAATGAAACTATAAATTGGAACAATTAACACCCAAACCCCTCCTCCTCTCAAATAACTTGTGTGTCTTTTGACTCCTACTGTCCACGTCACCAGGGTAACCTCCTCATAGTTCAAGTTTCTAAGAAGTTGCAATGGGGAATATAGGGGTGGTGGCAGTCATGAAAGGGACTATGTTATGCCCCAATTTCTTATTTTCACAGACAGGTGGAATATACTCAGGCATAGATAGGCCTAATTCTGATTTAGTCAATAACTGAAAATGTGATCTTGGGTGACATTTCTCCAGTCTATGTCTCAAAACTCTTGATTGAAGATGAACCATAGTGCAGGGAATATTTAAGACTGATTGGAAGGCAAATGAAGTCTTGATAAAGAATGTCATTGCAACTTACTGCCTGTATTTGTGCTGGCACCCTGTCTCAAGCATGCAAATTCCATGAACCGTCCCTATATTCTGTCACTGTTTTTGCTCTGCCCTTGAAACAAATTACACTCCAGTCAACACATTTGGTCTTAATGTCGGGAAACAATTCATGCCATTTAGCATCATGTGGAGCAAAGTACCAATTGCTTAGTATTTTTTAAATGAACCAAATTCCTCCTATTCATTCTGTTAGTTAAACAACCTATGCATTTTCCAAACAGGAGTTGTGCTCAAACCCTCAGTTCATTGTTGAAGGAGCCACGAGAACTGACATCTGCCAAGGGGCTTTGGGTGAGTTTGACACCTAACCCCCATATGTATATTGCTCTGTATGTTTGCCATAACATAGGATAGGGTGTAATGATATTATATTTTATTGTTTGTTTGAAAATGTATTGGCTTTACATATCCAAACGGCACCTTTACTACAGATAAAATAAAATAAAAATTCTAATAATACATTAAACCACATATTGTTGTCACTAGTTTCTTCCAGACAACATACTGTAGTGTACATCCCAAAGCATGGTTATTAAGGATAAGTTATCTCACTCACCTATGTTTATCTGTATTCAATGACAAAGGTGTGTGTCACTGTAGTCATCGAGTCATCAATGGGAGTGAAATGGAAGTGGCACCAATTGTTCAAAACCTCTTACTTTTCAAATAGTGTCTATACACCTGTTGTATGTGGTAGGTTGCCACTTCCCTTTAGTGTCTGTTAGGGAAGATTCAGAATTTGTTGGTAACATATGTAAGATGTTTTATATTTATCTAATGTGTGTAAGTTACTTCTCATCAGAATGGTATTTTTGTATAATACTGTGGCGAGGTTGCAGTTATCTGTTCTATGTCAAGACTAAGTTGCCTTGGCCGCTGAGAGGGGAGAGGTCAAAGTGTCTTCATGTGTAAACATATCTTTTACTCCCTACCTTTCCCAGTGGGGAAAGGAGGGTGGCAGTGTCTGGAATCATTCTATGCTCCCTCTAATGTTGTTTCTATCTTAACCTATAGCCTCATTCTCCTCTCTGTGAGTTTGTCCAGGAGACTGTATTTAGAGTTGGTTGTATCTAAATGACAATTTGATATATGCATGTTGATTTGGAGGATTGGTTTATGGTTCTGGGGTTTGGGAAAGGAGACAAAGCTGAACGATGAATTATGTCTATGCTGTCTGACTATGTGTGATCTTTGCTATAAAGGATCCCATTTTGCCATTGTGGGGGGACTCTCAACTTGTCATTAGAGATACTGAACTGTTGAAAGTCAAAATGCTATAGAGCTTATATAATTAAAGATGGACTTTTATAACTAACTCTGACTTGTGTGTGTGGTTTGCTCCCATGATTTGGTAAATAGAGGAAATTTCCACGACATGTCCCAGTAATGTTCACAAAATGTTACATTCATGTAAAGGCCTACAGTACACATTAGTATAATTTGACTACTATACTGCTTCTTGAAGAAATGATACATCAGGTTCGCCCTTTGTAGTAAACATACACCACCCCTAATTTACACAGACATGGAAGACTCAAGTGTGCAACGCTGAACAAACAAGATTTTATTCACAGCTAGCTACAGATTTGACTCAATTTCTATTACAATAGAGGGTGGTATACACCTATTCATATAGTCATGAAGAATTACTCATGCTGAGAATGTTTGCTCACTGTTGTGCACTCCCTTTGCTTTGGCTGTTACTGTTCATGTTTGTACAGTTAACTCTGCCTTGATTTTACAGTACTTTGATTTCGCTCTCCAAAATTGATACCCGGAGCTGATATATCTGCAGTCTTAAACTATTCAGCATTTATGTTTCACTATATTGCATCATGTTATATTAGTATTTCATAATATATTAATATAATAATAAGGGACACAAAACTACCAGTAATTTACCAAAGTTACTTAAATGTTCTGTAATTTTGGTAATCTATGGCAATCTATGGTAACTTTGGTAGTTTATACTTGAATACTCTATCAAGTGACATACCCATTTCTTGGTAGCACACTAAAGTATTAAAATGCAATGTTTTTACTATTAGCACTTTGAGTGTAAGATATGAAGTGTTTAACAAATTAAGTTATTCAATAAAGTTGGATTATTATCAAAATCAAAATAAACAAATGAATATCAAGAAGAATCTCAAAGTTCTCTAGAATGTTCCCGGTATATAAAACATTCCTAAGAATATATACACATTTTGTATTACTTATTTAATATAGAGAGTAAACATATTCTTATTCCCACTGATGTATGTATACAGGTGACTGTTGGTTGCTGGCAGCCCTTGCCTCTCTTACCTTGGACAAAGACATCTTGGCTCGAGTGGTACCCCCTGGGCAGAGCTTTGAGGAGAATTATGCTGGCATCTTTCACTTCCAGGTGAGCAATGTGTTTTTCGTAGTGATAGATGAGGTTGCCCATAAGTGCTGATTTAAGATCAATTTGTCTTTTTTTAACCCCCTTTTTACCTCCAAAAGTTAGGATTGGGGGAGTAGGGTAGATGTTATTGTACACTCAGAGAAATGTTCAACCTTTAATGATTTATTTGTGAAGAGTGGTAAAGAGGAAAAAGTACTTAAAGGGTGAAGCTGAACAGGAAGGGGAAGTTGTGTTCTACCTCTGCTCAGATTTCCTTGTTTACAGTTTTGGCAGTATGGACAGTGGGTGGATGTTGTGATTGACGATAGGCTGCCCACAAGAGAGGGGAAACTGCTGTTTGTTCACTCAGCTGAGGGCTCAGAGTATTGGAGCGCCCTGCTGGAGAAGGCCTATGCTAAGTGAGTAAACATCATTCACCCGTCATGGTTAGTAAACTGGGGTCCTATTCAATCAGAATTGATAACCACACATAAAAACACATTTTCTTACAGTTTTTCTGTTGTTGTCAGTCTATAAATACTTTGCAGTCAGATTTATTTTATTTACTCAAATATGCATCCCTGCAATTGAAGAAAATGTGGCTTTGACTTATCCCGTATACTCAGTGACTAGGTTTGATTAAATAGGGCCCAAGGCATTGAACCTGCACAAAGGGAATAACACAAAGGACATGGATTTAAATTTAACTGTTCTGAATGAATTACAGAACATTCGCTATAGTATAATTTTGATCTGGACCATTGTGGTGACCAGCAGAGGCTTTAGTCATAGTCACTGTTGAATAAATATTGAAGTGTACCTGTAGCCACCAGCCACAGCCTCAAATGTAAACATGCCACCAGATTGCTCCCCTCACCTTCTTTACTTACTGTGTTTGTTATGCCAGTCCCTATTATGCTCTAAATTGTATAATTTGTCATATCTTTTACAAAACATTCCTGTACAAAAACCTCAACACCTATTGCAGTATTTTGAAAACCTTCTTAGCATGGCTTTTGGTTAGCAATATTATTGCTATTATTTTAATTTAGTTATTTTAGCTTCTTAAAAAAAGTTATTTTATTGTAAAACGATTCATTTAAAAGAATTAACTATTATTAACCCTCATACTACCGACTGGGGTCATTTTAGCACAGAGGCATATTTATTATCATAGCTCAAAGGTGGTTTATTCAATTCTTAAACTTTTTCCAGACTTTGTCAATAACCTTGTTCTTACTTATAACTTTGGGGTCATTTTGACCCCAGCTAAAAACACCTAATTCCGCCTGTAATAATTTGATAGATGTGACCTTTATTTGAATCTAGGTTTCTCTGGAGACACAATAAGTTATCCATACCACCAGAGGGTGGATTTTACTAAAACACCAAGCAAAATCTGATATTTTCAGAACATTTATTAAGTGAAATACTGTATATGTGGACAACTACAAATACCTAGGTGTCTGGCTAGACTGTAAACTCTCCTTCCAGACTCATATTAAACATCTCCAACCCAAAATGAAATCAAGAATCGGCTTCCTATTTCTCAACAAGCCTCCTTCACTCACGCCGCCAAACATTCCCTCGTAAAACTGACTATCCTACCGATCCTCGACTTTGGCGATGTCATTTACAAAATAGCCTCCAACACTCTACTACCGTTTTGTCACCAAAGCCCCATATACCACCCACCAATGCGACCTGTATGCTCTCGTCGGCTGGCCCTCGCTACATATTCGTTGCCAGACCCACTGGCTCAAGGGTTTCTATAAGTCTTTGCTAGGTAAAGCTCCATCTTATCTCAGCTCACTGGTCACGATAACAACACCCACCCGTAGCATGCGCTCCAGCAGGCATATCTCACTGGTCATGCCCAAAGCCAACACCTTCTTTGGCCGCCTTTCCTTCCAGTTCTCTGCTGCCAATGACTGAAACGAATTGCAAAAATTGCTGAAGTTGGAGACTTATATCTCCCTCACTAACTTTAAACATCAGCTATCTGAGCAGCTAACCGATCACTGCAGCTGTACACAGCCCATCTGTAAATAGCCCATCCAATCTACCTCATCCCCATATTGTTTTTATTAACTTTTTTGCTCTTTTGCACACCAGTATTTCTACTTGCACATCATCATCTGCACATCTATCACTCCAGTGTTAATTTGCTAAATTGTAATTACTTCGCTACTATGGCCTATTTATTGCCTTACCTCCTCACGCTATTTGCACACACTGTATATAGACTTTTCCCCCCTATTGTGTTATTGACTGTACATTTGTTTATTCCACGTGTAACTCTGTGTTGTTGTTTGTGTCGCACTGCTTTGCTTTATCTTGGCCAGGTCGCAGTTGTAAATGACAACTTGTTCCCAACTGGCCTACCTGGTTAAATAAAGGTGAAATAAAAAAATAAAAATAGAAATATCATAAACAAGCACTCTTTTCATGAAATAATACAAGTTGGGCATAAACTAATATTTCACAGCCTTTCAAACCTGATTCTGGGGTCCATTCTTCATCGTTGTCGTGGTCTTCAAGCTCACTGTCCTCACTACCAGAGGGTATGATCCTAACTGCTCGATTAGGCTCCTTTCGCCCATAGAACGTCCCTGTGTCCATTGCCTGTGAATGTCAGGGGTTGTTTGTTTTTTACATCAAATTACATGTCTTTCATTGAACATCATACTGAATTGCCCTGAAAAGTAGCCTAACTGCACAACGTTGCACTGAGGGGGGGAAAAAAGTAGCTTAAATGCACAATATTGTCCTGAGACAAAAAAATATATATATATACAGTACCAGTCAAAGTTTGACTATTTCTACATTGTAGAATAATAGTGAAGACACCAAAAATATGAAATATCACATATGGAATCATGTAGTAACCAAAAACGTGCTAAACAAATCAAATAAATTCAATCACCTGTTTTGTTTGATGTGAGTTTTTAAACAGAGATGGATTCTTACTTTTTTTTTTTTTTTCAAGAAATGTGTTGTGTTGATGACATTGTATTTGATTTTGATATAACCAAACATAATCAAACTCTTCTTTTCTTTGTAGAGTCAACAGTTCCTATGAGGCCTTGTCTGGGGGCTCCACCACAGAAGGCTTTGAGGACTTCACTGGGGGCATCGCTGAGACATATAATCTTGGCAAGGCCCCACAGTGCCTGTTCAAAATCATGAAGAAGGCCCTGGGGCTGGGTTCTCTTTTGGGCTGCTCCATTGATGTAAGGGTGTTTTTGATGAGTCATCTTTAAATACAGACTATTCTAGTTGTACATTACAAGAGCCAAGAAATATAATGCTGCCAAGGTCCTGACGTGTTACTGTACCTTTGGGACACACCGAAATGCGTTTTAATTGTGAGCAGACTATACACCTTGATCCCAGAAATCCAATGTCCATAGTAACATTTTTTTGAATATAGGTCTGATGTCATGACTGTTTTTTAAATGTATATGTCAGACAACGGAAAGTGCGAAACCCTACCTTAAGATTGGCATGTGTAACTACATACATCTCTTATTGACGTGAGAAGACAAATTATACAATTATACATCTGTTTGGATCGGTCCTACATGAATAAATTAGAGTGTGCAGTAGCGGTAAACATTTTTGATATGTAGTGTTCTGGGGTACTGTAGATAACAAGTGCGTACGAGACGGAGGCAGTCACTGGTCAGAAGCTGGTGAAGGGGCATGCATACTCAATCACTGCAGCAGAAGAGGTAAGAATAAGTCTTTTCTCAGTACATAAAACTATCAAGGAGAAGTAAAATAAGTTAATATAATGTGGTCAGCCTTTTTAGCAGTTCAATGAGTTGAACTGTTTTAAAAATACTGCTTTGGTAACATTACACTTAATGTTGTCTCTGCAACAATGTCATAAAAACGACTATGATATCATTAGTAGTATTCTAACTGACATACTATTACTATGTCATTTTATGACACATGACACATAGATCATTTAAAAAAATACGTATTTTAGACAACAGATCGTGATGCATGAAGTTTGTAGATGGCGTGTGTTTTTCAACAAGATAAGATAGCCAGGTAGCCTCTTGTCAATCGTAACAGTCTGTCGAATTTTCGTGTTGAGTGAAGGTACACCTGCATGGGACTCCAGTTGAGCTGGTGAGGATCAGAAACCCCTGGGGTCAGGTGGAGTGGACGGGTGCCTGGAGCGATGAGTGAGTAAATAACTCAATTAGTAGCAGTGTTGAGCAACTTTATTGACCATATAACAATTTTGGATTGTTGTGGCACACACAACAAACAATTATACAACACTTAATTGCAGGTATATACAGTGGATTCTGGAAGTATTCAGATCCCTTGACTTTTTCCGCATTTTGTTACATTACAGCCTTGCTCTAAAAAATTTTAACATTTTTTAAATGTCCTCATCAATCTAAACACAACACACCATAATAAAACAGTGAAAACAGGTTTTCAGAAATTGCTGCAAATGTTTTAAATTTAAAAAACAGAAACACCTTTATTTACATACGTTTTCAGACCCTTTGCCATGAGCCTCCAAATTGAGCTCAGGTGCATTCTGTTTCTATTGATCATCCTTGAGATGTTTCTACAACATGATTAGAGTCCACCTTTGGAAAATTCAATTGACCTGACATGATTTGGAAAGGCACACACCTGTCTATGTAAGGTCCCACAGTGGCATGTTAGAGAAAAAACCAACCCATGAGGTTGAGGGAATTGTCCGTAGAGCTCCGAGACAGGATTGTGTCGAGGCACAGATCTGGGGAAGGGTACCAAAAGGTACCGACCCATAGCACTCACGTCTGTAGCCATGAAGTGCTTTGAAAGGCTGATCATGGCTCACATCAACACCATTATCCCAGAAACCCTAGACCCACTCCAATTTGTATACCGCCCTAACAGATCCACAGATGACGCAATCTCTATTTCACTCCACACTGCCCTTTCCCACCTGGACAAAAGGAACACCTATGTGAGAGAATGATATTAATTGACTACAGCTCAGCGTTCAACACCAATATTCCCTCAAAGCTCATCACTAAGCTATGGACCCTGGGACGAAACACCTCCCTCTGCAACTGGACTTCCTGACGGGCCGCCCCAAGGTGCTAAGTGTAGGCAACAACACGTCTACCACGCTGACCCTCAACACGGAGGCCCCCCAGGGTTGTGTCCCCTCCTGTAATCCCTGTTCACTCATGACTGCATGGCCAGGCACGACTCCAACACCATCATTAAGTTTGCAGATGACACAACAGCCTGATCGCCGAAAATGATGAGACAGCCTAAAGGGAGGAGGAGACCTGGCCGTGTGGTTCCAGGAAAACAACCTCTCCCTCCACCTGATCAAGACAAAGGAGATGACCAATCAAGAGCATCCTGAATGGTTGCATCACTGCCTGGTATGGCAACTGCTCGGTCTCCGACCGCAAGGCACTACAGAGGGTAGTGTGTACAGCCCAGTACATCACTGGGGCCAAGCTTCCTGCCATCCAGGACCTCTATACCAGGCGGTGTCAGAGGAAGGCCCTAAAACCTTTATTTAATTAGGCAAGTCAGTTAAGAACAAATTCTTATTTACAATGATGTCCTAACCCGACCAAACCTGGACGACGCTGGGCCAATTGTGCGCTGCCCTATGGGACTCCCAATCACGCCCAGATGTGATACAGCCTGGATTCGAACCAGGGACTGCAGTGCCTCTTGCACTGAGATGCAGTACCTTAGACCCTGCGCCATTCGGGAGCAGAGTTCTCTCTGCTATCGCACGGCAAGCGGTATCGGAGCCCCAATCTAGGTCTAAAAGGCCCTCTTAACAGCTTCTACCTCCAAGCCATAAGACTCCTGAACAGCTAATCAAATGGCTACCCAGACTATTTGCATTGCCCCCCTCTTTTACACTGCTGCTACTCTCTGTTTATTATCTTTAACTCTACCTACATGTACATATTACCTCAATTACCTCTACTAACCGGTGCCCCCGCACATTGACTCTGTACCGGTACCCCCTGTATATAGCCTCACTACTGTTACTTTACTTGTGCTTGTTAATTATTTGTGACTTTCTTTTTTCAAATGTTTTAAATGTACTTATCGATTTTTTTTACTTAACACTTATTTTTCTTAAAACTGCATTGTTGGTTAAGGGGGCTTGTAAGTAGGCATTTCACTGTAAGGTACACACTTGTTGTATTCAGCGCATGTGACAAATCAAATTTGAAAAGTTAAGGGGTCTGAATACTTTCCAAATGCACTGTAAGCTTTAAAAATGGTGATACTGTGTTGACAATGTCTGGGAGAAAGCTGTAGGTAAGCCTCCAAGAAAGCATATTTATTTGGTTGTGAAATTCCCTGATGTTGTAATACCGCTTGGGGAAGCCACGTGACAAGCTTAAACTCTTTCTCTCAATAGTTCCAGGGAATGGGATGGAGTACGACCGGAGGAGAAATCCAAGCTCGACCACTCTGCAGAAGATGGAGAGTTTTGGTGAAACTGTTATTTTTTTTCTATTGGTATTGCACTGTATTAAACACCCCAATAATATTGTTTGCTACAGTATAACACTTTCATTAGAATGATATTGTCTAACAGCTGGCATAAAAATAACTTTTGATTGTAACATAAAAAAAGTGTTTATTTCCATTATTGTCTCTTTCAAATGTCATACATAAAATATATATTCCTTTATATTTGATGTACATGGTAGCAACCTACTCCTTGTTCCTTATCCAGGATGGCCTACTCTGATTTCCTAAGGCAGTACTCCAAGCTGGAGATCTGCAACCTGACTCCAGACACGCTGGTCAGTGATGAAGTGGGTCGCTGGAACCACTACCAGTTTGAGGGGATGTGGAGGGTAGGCTCTACCGCTGGAGGATGCAGGAACCATGCAGGTACAGAACCTGTCAATCTAATAATATAACATTATATTCAGTAGGTATTAAAACTACTTGTAAGAGATTTTGTGCTGCTTGCCTATTTGCACTAATCCTACCTGCAATATTCATGGACAGCTGATGAGTTATATTATGTTTACCGTTATGGTAAAAGCAGAGCTTAATTTGTAAATCGGGAGGTTCCGGAACAAAAAGTGAGCGTGAGAGTGGGGTGACCTGGGGAGTTCTGAGGTACCGGAATGCATTAAAAACTTTATAATAAACCATTGCATGCATAGCATTGCATTTGCGTAGTGGAATAGAGCAGTAGAGTAGAGGCACTTACAGAAGTTGCACACATGGATAACATTTTTAGTTTTCTAGGATCTGGGAAAAATATGGCATTTTATTAACGCATTTCATGCAAATCTACGTTATTTGACATAACTGGAGACTTCAGCAGAATTTTTTTTAATACCACTAAAAATAATCAAAATGGCAGGCTACGTTGACACTGACAAACAGAAAATATGAGATAAATAAAAATTACCTTGTCTTGAATCCATCAATAGCCAAGGCCCAGGTGTATAGAGACACATATCGTAGGCTACAATATGAAGAGGAAATTATTGCCCTAAAAATGCTTTCCAGTTTCACTGACTCATCCAATGATATGCAGCTCACGTGCTGGTGATGGCCGATGCGCTCATGCCAAAAGCCTATCTCTCTTTTGTAAAACAATATTTGGAAGTTGATCAAATATGTTGGTAACCTAAAGCAGTCTTCTCTTTTCAGCAGTAGCCATTTGCTTTATAACCTGTGTTTTCCCTCAATTTAAAATATTGTGAAAACTTTAAACAGGTCAATATTTACAAAGCTGCAGGGCCAGATGACCGGGACGTGTACTCAAAGCATGCACGGCCCAACTGGAAAGTGTCTTCACTGACATTTTCAACCTCTCCCTGATCCAGTCTGTAATACCTACACGAAGGTAACCTGCCTACATGGTTACTGCCCTGTAGCAGTCACGTTGGTAGCAATCAAATCAAATCAAATGTATTTCTATAGGCCTTCGTACATCAGCTGATATCTCAAAGTGCTGTTACAGAAACCCAGCCTAAAACCTCAAACAGCAAACAATGCAGGTGGAGAAGCATGGAGGCTAGGAAAAACTCCCTAGAAAGGCCAAAACCTAGGAAGAAACCTAGAGAGGAACCAGGCTATGAGGGGTGGCCAGTCCTCTTCCGGCTGGAGATTATAACAGAACATGGCCAAGATGGTCAAATGTTCATAAATGACCAGCATGGTCAAATAATAATAATCACAGTAGTTGTCGAGGGTGCAGCAAGTCAGCACCTCAGGAGTAAATGTCAGTTAGCTTTTCATAGGCGATCATTAAGAGTATCTCTACCACCCCTGCTGTCTCTAGAGAGTTGAAAACAGCAGGTCTGGGACAGGTAGCACGTCCGGTGAACAGGTCAGGATTCCATATCCGCAGGCAGAACAGTTGAAACTGGAGCAACAGCACGGCCAGGTGGACTGGGGACAGCAAGCAGTCATCATGCCAGGTAGTCCTGAGGCATGGTCCTAGGGCTCAGTTCCTCTGAGAGAGAGAAAGAAAGAAAGAGGGAATTAGAGAGAGCATACTTAAATTCACACAGGACACCAGATAAGACAGGAGAAGTACTCCAGATATAACAAACTGACCCTAGCCCCCAGACACATAAACTACTGCAGCATAAATACTGGAGGCTGAGACAGAAGGGGTCAGGAGACACTGTGGCCCCATCCGATGATACCCCCAGACAGGGCCAAACAGGAAGGATATAACCCCACCCACTTTGCCAAAGCACAGCCCCCACACCACTAGAGAGATATCTTCAACCACCAACTTACCATCCTAAGACAAGGCCAAGTATAGCCCACAAAGATCTCTGCCACGGCACAACCAAAGGGGGGCGCCTACCCAGACAGGAAGATCACATCAGTAGTACAGTAGTAATTCTAAAGCTTTGGCAAATGTATTTCAATGTATAAGGGGTGCTGCAGTTACTTCAGAACCCTTCGCGTGGCGATGATTCTATAAGGAAATGATGACGTGCAACGCTAGAGAGATGAGAGTTGCAGGCTCATTCATGTCTATCAGAGCAGATCATAGAAAGTGAATCTCATTCTACCTATGTGAGAGATACTGGCACGCTTCTCACACAGCGACGTCTGTTTGGTCTCAAACATAGGTTACAATGTTGCGCAAACCATAAACCTGGGCCGGGCCAACCAAAATCAACTCTTAGAATATTAGGCACCAGCGGAAAATCAACCTTTTCACATTATGTTCTGTTGTGGGGGCATGAGAATGAACGAATGGGCAACTCGAATGAACTTTGATTGCTTTTATTTGAATTTTTACATTGCAAAAAGGTGAGAGAAAATAAATTCATGCCACGAGAGGTACGGGATTCAGACAAATCGTTTCTGGAAGAAAAACTCCAAAACGGAGAGGCTCAAATTAAGCACTGGTTTAGAGTAAAAAGTGTATAGTGTTCAGGGTAGCCATGTCCACGATTTTCCGGGAAAATGTTGCTAGTGAAAATGTATTTGTCATGGGTTGCGGGATTTTGGGCTACTTCTAAATTGCACTGCGTCCACCATGGCATTTCTCTTATTTTTTTGTATCTATTAATTTTACTGTGACCTGCTGCTTCTGATTATCAGACAATGAGACAGGCAGTTGCTGAGTGAGTGTGTGGGCCAGATGAATGTATGTGTGTGTGTGTTAGATGAATGTATGTGTGTGTGTGTGTGTGTGTTGAGACAAGCGCTGCAGCAGGCAGTGTTGCCAACACATTTTCAGGGTAAGTTGCTAGAGGCAGGTTAATTTGTTGCTAAAAGTTGCTAAATGATGTTGTGATGTCATTGCGTGATAACGTAAAACTGCGTCATTACGTAGAATACACAATAACGTTTCTCAAATTGACTGGCCATCTCGGCAAAAAATATGATTTGACATTTGTTCAGGTACAGACACCCACTCTTTTCTGTACTTCTGGCTGTACGCTTTTGATTGGGATATGTTGATTGATGTTGTAAGTTCTGTTCAAGATCAAACATTTGTGACCAACTATATTCATTGAGTTTAGCTCGTGCCGCACTCAGCCAACAATGATTGGCAATTTGCCCAAATTGCTGCTTGCCTGCTGCTGCCTGTACACGAGCTGAGCGCCTGCTGCTGACGTCACTCACAATGCACTATTGCAGCCAGGCACGTGTGTTGTGACTGAGAGAAAATCGTTTTTGTGTCATTTAGAGGGAAAATGTGTGCATTTTAGCATTTGAGTCACTTTTCAAAAGTTGCTAAAAGTTCCAAACAAATTTTTGATACATTTGTTGCTAGGTGCTGTTTGAAAAAAAAAAGTTGTCAGGGTAGTCTGAAAAGTTGCTAAATATAGCAAAAAAATAGCTAAATTGGCATCACTGGCAGCAGGCAGCTGAATCACGTAAATGAGGAAAGCAGCACATGCGCTCACATCTTGACAAGTGATGTGAGAACAACGAACTGACGGCACTAGCTAGCTAATATGGAGACACTTATTCGATACATGTGGCAACTCCTCTCTTGAGGCTAGTTTTCAGGCCTTTGTGCAGGTTTTGAGCGGTCATAGACTGGACATTGTAGCTAAACCTGGCAACTCTGATAGTGTTGCCTCGATTAGTCACTAATCCTTTTTCACAAATCTTTTTTCTCACCCACTTCTCTGCAGCCACATTCTGCTCTAACCCCCAGTTTGCCATTAAATTGGATGATGTGGATGATGACCCTCATGATGGCAAGGATGGCTGCACCTTCTTGGTGGGCCTCATGCAAAAAGACGGCCGCAAAGAGAGGAGATTCAGCCGGGACCTCAACACCATTGGCTTTTCAATATACCAGGTGCAACATCACCACCCCAGAGTGAATTTATTCACTTAATCCATAACTGTCCAACCCTCCACCTGGGTATGCAGGCATTTGTTCCAGCCCCTGCCTTATAGGGCCAATGCAGACATTTTTATCTCAATGTTAAATCATTTCTGGGTAACAATGAGGTTCCTTAGTGTAATAGTTTTCCATTAAAATTGTCAAAAAGAAACAAACAGCTTTTTTTGGGGGGGGGACTTCACAAGCAATACTTTTGCTAGGACTGTCTGGGAGTGGTCTGAGTGAGGGGCCTAATGGGAGGGATATGTTACCTGAAAACTAGCTGTTATCGGCAGAGAGGTTTGGAACTCTCTTTGTTATTGGTCTATGAACTTACACCGCCTGGTGATGTCACCAGGTAAGCCAAAACTCCACCCATGCAAAACCTGCTAATTAGAAGGTCCTGTTAAAATGTTTTTTTTCAACCAGCAACTATCAGAAAATAACACTGATCATATTTGTTTTACACTTTTACCGCGTTAGTTTAATCAGCTGTTGTACAATATGATACAAAACACAGATTGTTTTTTTCTTTCTACAAATCAGCTGTTTATGATATCATGAATTCGCTGAATAAGGTGTTTTAGAGCAGGGCTGGAGCAAAAGCATGCATACCCAGTAGTTCTCAGAGAGGAGAGTTGGCTACCCCTGACTTAATCAATTTTTAAATAAAATGGTCAAATCTGTTAATATTCTGATGTTTGTTTTGTTTTTGTTTGTTTTCCAGGTTCCTGATGAGGTATGTATGGTACATTAACACATACAAAGAAAGAAACTCAAGCATAATTATAGATACAGTATAAGGCCATTTTCATGCTGATCTGTTCACATCACATTCTCAACTTTTATTTTGAGCCAAAATATGAGTACAGTGTCAAATGCACAAAAAGTAAGGTAATATGTTGTTTGAAACCAATGTATAATGCCACAAGGTAGACTACTGTAAAAAGGCCCTATCCTCTGTGTTTGATGGCAGTATAAGGGCCGCACCAACATCCACCTGGGCCCAGATGTGCTGCTGAGACAGAAGTCTGTGGCAATGAGCAATACCTTCATCAACCTGCGGGAGATCTGTGACCGCTTCAAGTTGCCCCCCGGGGAGTACGTCATCATCCCCTCCACGTTTGAGCCGCACAAGAAGGGCAGCTTCCTCTTGAGAGTCTTCGCCGAGAAGCATGCTGCCACCAGGTGGGCCCCGCGTTTATGAAGAGGTTATACAGCCTGCAATAGAGTGGGACTATACCATTTTTATAGTGATTATTTGAAATACATTATTAAGTCGTAAGGCATGTGAATAGATCCATATGTGTCTCATTGTTTTATTAACATTCTTGCTTTTATGTTTCTAGATGCTGTTGTGAACACTGTAACGTTTTATATAATGTAGGCCTATGTAGCAAAGACGGAAGTGTTTTTAAAAATAATGCAGGCCTTTATAGCGAATGGGGATCCACTCGTGCTGACAATTTGTTTTATGGCACGGCTGGGTAAGACATTTCAGGAGGGCGGTCATGTGTGTTTGTGAGGCAGAGAGGTCCTGGGTTCGAGCCTCGGTATGAGCCGAATCAGGAGGAAGTGGTACTCGCTAAGGAAGCAACGTGACATTATTGACACTTACATGAGTTCGATCATACATTTTCATTCAATTTGAAAATGTAGCTTTGTTTCCAGGGCACAATGACAAACATATGTACAAATGTGATGCGTTTATCATATGGTGTATGTTATATGTATATCTTTCTATGTGTTTTGTTGCAGTCCAATGGAAGAGGATATCAGTGTGGAAGTTGACGAGGTACATCATAGTTATTTCTTGTCTTTTGATCTCAACATCTTCCAACAATTTAAAAAAAATGTTTACTGAGGTATGTTTCCGGCTGGACACTCCAAGTGCAACATAATATTTAAACAGAGATTTCTGAACGTTTAAATTTTTTTTTTTACCCTTTTTAGCCTGATATTACAGAGGGTGATGTGGATCCCTACTTCAAACGTCTATTCTTGCAGATTGCTGGAAGCGTATGTATTTCTATATTATTTTTGTTCTTTATTTAAATCAGTCACATAACAATCTTATTTTTCTTTCTAATATATTAATTTAATCTTGACAGGATTCCGAAGTTTCTGCCTTTGAACTTCAAAAGATTTTAAACAGAGTGGTAACTCAGAGTGAGTAAAGGAGATGTATATACATTGTGAAGCATCATCTGTGATGAGACACAGTGGGGTCTATATTTACCAACATTAGAAAAGGTTTCAATTTAAACCTTTTCTCCATCCCAATTAAAATTGTTGACATAGTTGCACGTGATAAAATGCTACATTTTAGTTGTTCCCATTACATAACCTGGCACATTTAACCCTATGCTAACCTGACCAGGTGGCAGTGATTATGTCCGGTCACAAATTCCTCATCAGCCAATTACAAATGTTGATGTAGGTGGACGTGATTTAACACTTTTTCATGAAAATGTTCTTAACAGAAGTTTAAAAAATAATAATTTAAAAACGGTTACTAAAAATCACGCAAAATCTCAACTAAATGATAAGCTCATAGTGTAGCGAACTTGGTTCCTGGGTAATTTTTGCAGTTTGTGGCAAGTTGAAATCCCAGGAGAGGTTTTTTCATTTGAAATGTAGAATTACATTTATTGTGATAGTGTTATCCAAAGTACGGCCAAAACCTTGCAAATGAAGATTACAAATATATTTAATGAGGAGGTTCTTGGAGTCCCTATTGCAGACCAACATGTAAGCTACTGCTACAGTGGTGTAACGTTAACGTTAGTGCTGCCGATGTGCACCGAAGCGACGCTTCTCAGAATGGTGCTTGTTTAATAAAGTTTAGATCAAAGCGGAATCAATGTCTCGCAAGATCACCTACAGTAACTGTCCAGTGTTTCCAGATTTCTATGAAATATGACCTCTATTTACTTACAATATGAGTGAAATAGTTTTTCTTCCTAAAATTGGTAATTAAAAAGCAGCTTTTTTGTGTTGGAATGGTGTAGGTATATTCCAACAAAAGAATGGTATGGGTATATATTGGTTATTAAAAATATTAATCAGAGTTGACATCTGATTGGCCAGCTCATCCACCTCTAGAACACTGATTGGCCAGTTTATCCTTCTCAGGAGTATGACATCATACTCTATGACAAAATAGCAAGCATTTTTGAAACAGTGTTTTTGAGATACATGTTTGAGGTGTGGGTTTTTCTCTCCAGTTTATGCTTTGGCCACAAATACGAGTATAGGACGAGTCAACAACATTATTTGGGTATGAGTTAAAAGAATATGAACTTTTAAAAGTGAGATTATCACTGGACACTTAACTTTAAGGATGAATTAGTATTCTATATAGGCCTAGCATACCGAATATACTGAACATAATAGCATAGTATAACGTTACTGTTAGACCAAAACGTCTTAATTTTTTATGTAGGCTACACTTACAACAATTTACATGCATTATAATCATCCATTTCATCGCCTATTTGAATCGATCATCGAGGACCAGCAGAGAACAGTTTTTTCCTTAACAAAAAAGCTTGACAAGAGTGGGCCTTGAACCAACTGATACTGTACCCCACAGATTCACAGTTAACCAGTTTAGCGTGTATGCCACCTGGCAGTGATTGTAATGGAGGTACATGACAGCTTTTTTTATTTATTTTTACAATGTACGATAAACTGAAATGTTGTGTAGACCTCCTTTATATTTTTCCTGTAAAACACATGGATGTGTGTGAAACGGATAAGCAAAAACATGTGATTTTTTTTTCATATATGCAAAAAAACATACCTTTTTAATTTTGTCTAACGTTAGAAGCTAGTAGCCTAGTCAAGGATTCGTCATTCAATATTGGGACACGGTAATATTGGGACAAGACACTTTACAGACCAAGTGAAAGAAAAGTAAACCTTTCATTTGGAGGTTTAAAATATCCCTCTGGTGGCCAAATGGACCTATTTTAAGAAACACTAAATATGCCAGGTTATTTTATGGGAAGCGTTGGCCAGTAACTGAATGGTCACTGCTTTGAATCCCTGAGCCAATTAGGTTAAAAAAATCTGTTGATGTTCCCTTAAGTTGGTCTGGATAACTGACTAAAATGCACATGTAGTATTGTATCACGTGCAACAATATTTTTTGAATTGGCTGATGTGCATTTTGAGACAGATAAAATGTCAACTTAAATATTCACCAGTATGGACCCAGTATGTGTTAACAGTACGGTATATTAGCTTTACTTGTTGCCACTCTGTTTTCAAGGATCTCACGTCAAAACTGATGGATTTAGCCTCGAGACCTGTCGTCACATCATCAGTCTGTTGGATGTATCCTTTCCTACAGTAGCATGAGCCATTCATTCTCAATATGATATGGAAAAATGCACATTTTACTTTTCAACATGTGGTATTAGGAAATTGTTCCTGTGTGGCACAGTTGGTTGACCATGGCGCTTGCAACGCCAAAGTCGTGGGCTCGGTTCCCACAGGGGAAAATGTATGCATGCACTACTGAAAGCCGCTTTGAATAAAAGTGTCTGCTAACTGGCATATATTATATCTGTCTTGACAACAATCAGATGGATGGCAATGCAAAGTTGGGCCTGGTTGAGTTCCATACTGTGTGGACTAAGATCCAGAAGTATTTGGTAAGATTAAGGTCAGAGACTGTGCTGAGTGTACAGCATTGAAACTGGTATTATTAATCGTATTCGAGTCTGTCAATAATTTCGATGTCTTATAGGAAATCTTCAAAAGTCACGACTCTGACAACTCTGGCACGATGAGCACCCACGAGATGAGGGAGGCGTTGACTGAAGCAGGTATTGTTAAGAAACATTGACTTATTTAACCATTTAATTTACAATGTACAAAACATGCTCTTTCCATGACATAGACTGACCTAGTGAATCCAGGTGAAATGTCTTATTGATGTCACTTGTTAAATCCACTTCAATCAGTGTATGTAGATGAAGGGGAAGAGACAGTTTAAAGAAGGATTGTGTATGTGTACCATTCAGAGGGTGAATGGGCAAGAAAAAAGATTTACAGTATCAGGCTATCGTAGTAGCTGCAGGCGCCATGGCCGCGGGAACATGTTTTGGGGGGTATTTTTCTCCCTACTCTGCTGACGACAATTTCTCTGCTCACACAGGAGTAATAAAGGCCTAGTGCACTAAATGTGATTTTTTTTTCTCACATTATTATAATAATTAAAAAACATATAAATTATTGTTTTAATTGTAATTTATCAGGGGTGCCCAGCACCCCTACCCGTGGCTATGCCAGGCGCACCGGTTTTAATGTGTCAAGAACTGCAACGCTGCAGGGTTTTTCATGCTCAACAGTTTCCCGTGTGTATCAAGAATGGTCCACCACCCAAAGGACATCCAGCAAACTTCACACAACTGTGGGAAGCATTGGAGTAAACATGGGTCAGCATCCCTGTGGAACGCTTTCGACACCTTGTAGAGTCCATGCCCTGACAAATTTAGTCTGTTCTGAAGGCAAAAGGGGGTAGGAAAGTCTTCTTAATGTTTTGTACACTCAGTGTAGTTAAACAGAAGGGTATTAGAAATCTACCTATGTGCGGGCCTCCCGAGTGTTGTAATGGTCTAAAGCACTGCATCACAGTGTTGAGACGTTACTACAGCCTGGGGTTCGATCCCACAGCTGGCTATGTGTCATAGCCAGCCGTGACCGGGAGTGCCATAGGGCGGTGCACAATTCATCGGGATAAGGGGAGGGTTTGGCCGAGGGGGCCTCCTTGGCTCATTGTGCAATAGTGACTCTTTGTGGAGGGCCGGGCGTCTGTAAGCCTGACAGCTGACTTCAGCTGAACGGTGTTTCCTCCGACACATTGGTGCGGCTGGCTTCCGGGTTAAGCAAGCAAATCTTAAGAAGCAGCGTGGCTTGGCAAGTGATGTTTCGGAAGACACTTGACGTTCACCTCTCCTTTTGGGGAGTTGCAGCAATGAGAAAATGGAGTATTGCCCTTCAGGAAAACATTGCCAACTGTACACTAGCACAGACATATCAGGGTCAATAGAACACACTCTTTCCTTTATGGAGAACTTAAAACACATTTAAAGGTGTGAATTAGTGGTAGTTTCGCAAGCCAATGCTAACTATTGTTAGCACAATGACTGGAAGTCTACAGGTACGCTAGTGTATGCTAGCTGCTTGTATATGCTATCTCGCAGTATCCCTTTAAAGTCACATTAATGCGGCTACCTCTTACTTACTGTATGCTACCCCTACCACAACTACTACTACCGGAGGGGCTCTTACTATTGTAATATTGTAATATTATCAATTCAAATGCATTTGTTTGTTAACTGTAAATATTTATTAGAATGCAGCATTACGCTGTTTCATTTACCCCCATGTCACACAACATTTACATGGGTCAGTCAATAACAAATTGTTGTATTAGGACTTTGGTTGAAATGCTGGGCCAGGATTTTATTATTGTGTTTATTATTGTCGCAGGATTTCAGCTTAACAGCGAGGTGCTCCAGCTAATTGTGTCCCGCTACGCTAACTCAGAGTACTCCATGGACTTTGACTGCTTCATGGGCTGCCTGATACGACTGGAAATGCTATTTAGTGAGTGGTTTTTGACTTCATAATGTCTTCTAATAGAGGTGGTTCCAATGATTCAATCCAGAGCATGGTGCTTGCATCTCTGGATATTGTACACTATAAATTGCCTTGGATAAAAGTGTCTGTTCCATGACCATTATTATTATCATTCTTATAAATAAAAAATAAACTATCTGGGGAAAGCCCATGAACTGAGTGTGCACAGGATATTGTTTTAAATTAACATTTATAAAGTTACTACAATCAAATTAAAGGTATTAGCAATACCTGTAATGGGCAGGCAGATTCTCAGAGTCAGAATCACCTTGTATTTATATTTATATAAATACAAGGTGATATATAAAGATATATATATATATATATCTCTCTCTCCCTCTCTACTAGAAATGTTCAAAACACTTGACAAACATGACAGTGGGAAGATCGAATTGGATGCATTGCAGGTATGTCTTCACATCTAATCTTTAATTTGTTCATTTAATAAATATTTTCCTGAAATTGTTTCCAATCAATTCTGAACGATTTGTGTTTGTGTGCATGTTTTTCAGTGGGTCTGCCTGGGCCTCAATTAAGATTCCAGAGATAATAATCTACTACAGGGACAGATGAAGACATACAACTCAATTGCATTGGACTCTACGGATAAGATTTCTCAATGTGTTATTTTACTGTTGCTTTTATTGAATGAGACTTGGACAAAATACTTTATAGGGCTCTTGTCTACAATAGCATATGGATCACTCTACACCAGGGTTGGGGTCAATCAGATTGAAAAAATATTTTATATTTTACCATTAGACATATTGAGACCTAGGTCTCTTATTCAAATGTGCCCTGCGCAATACAACAACAAAAATATACACATTATGGGAAGCACAAGTAAAACATCACAAATCACGCAGAAAAACAGTTACATTCCTACACAATTAAGTCCCCGGTCAATACTCTAAACTGCCCCGAACAGCACCAGAATATTAAGATGAAATGTATTTTGAATTTTGTACCAGCAGCACAGTGCTTTAAAAGTAAAAAGCAGATTTACCTAGCTTGGTGGAGACCCTAGGAACCTCAAGATTTAACCAATCCTGTGAACAAGTTAGGCAACTCATGTGTCTACACTTCAACAGCAAAGTTAGATAAGTTAGAAGTTTATGAAATGGGGCCTTGTAAACGAAAACGGAGTAATGTAGAGATCTACGGATCTTTAACGAAGTCCAGCCAACCTATTGATACAGTCTGCAGTGATGAGTATCACAACTGTCACCTGTAACAAACCGAAAGGCACAATGGTAGATGGCATCCAAAGAACCATCTAATGGGGGAACATGTAGTTCCTCTGAAACATTCTTACAACATGGATTTTGTTTTGCCCGTACAAATAATTAATTTCAACTCAGAATTGAAATTTGAATTGAGACATGAAAAGTCTCATTCATATTACTAAAATCACCTGCCACTAGCCATATCACTGCAAAATATTGAATATAGCATTTAAAATAATAACTTGATTATCACTTAAATATGTTTATTTTATGTTTTGTTTTTTAGACGTTAGGTTGTAACTATATTCATGATATACAGGGAGCTCCAACAGTATTGGGACTGTGACAATTTGTTTTGTTTTGAAATGATACAATGACTTATGAGGTTGAAGTGCAGACTGTCAGCTTTAATATGAGGGTATTTACATCCATATCGGGTGAACTGTTAAGAAAATACATCACTATAATGAATAATGATGAGTGAAAGTTACAGATGCAAAAAATAAAGACATGCTAACCTCTCACAATTACAATAAGGAAGTGCTGGAGTACAGTGCCCAAAAAACGAAATGTGTCACTGTCCCAAAACCTTTGTAGCTCACTGTATCACAACCACTTGTATAGAATGAATAAATAAGACATTTTAATTTCAATCAATTCAGTTTCCTTTCATTCCAATTCATATTCTACAAATAGCCTTATTAAAATTCAAGATTTCAATTGGAATTAAAGCGCAATTATAAAATCTATTCCGTATCGAATATCGCTCTAGTGCTATACTCATACATATGATTTCATTGCATGTGTCATTACCGGTACAGAATTATAAAAGATTTGTACACTGCAAATTGACTCAACATATATAGATTTCCTAAAATAAAATCACTTAGAGCAGATTTCCTGGTGATTTAACAGTTTTGAACATTTTGATTTTGTAACACTGATCTACACACAATACGGCATAATGTCAAAGTGGAATTTTGTTTGTAGAAATGTTTTGAAATTTATAAAAAATGAAAAGCTGGAATGTCTTGAGTCAACAGCTATTCAACCCTTCGGTTATGACAAGCCTAAATAAGTTCAGGAGTAAAAATGAAATCACATAATAAGTTGCATGAACTCATTCTGTGATCAGTAATAGTGGTTAACATGATTTTTGAATGACTACCTGTCACGCCCTGACCATAGAGAGCCCTTGTTTCTCTATGGTGGAGTAGGTCAGGGCGTGACGAGGGGGTGTTCTAGTTTAAAATTTCTGTGTTGGTGTTTTGGTTTGGTTCCCAATTAGAGGCAGCTGGTAATCGTTGCCTCTAATTGGGGATCATATTTAAGTAGCCATTTATCCCACCTGTGTTTGTTGGGATATTATTTTGTGTTTGTTTATGTGCACCACGTAGTCACGTTTCATTGTTCGTTTATTTGTTTTGCTTAAGTTTCACTTTATAATAAAGATGTGGAACTCTGCGTACGCTGTGCCTTGGTCCCGTTCTTACGACAACCGTGACAGAATATCCCACCAAATGAGGACCAAGCAGCGTATCTACGAGGTAAAGGAGTTTTGGACATGGGAAGAAGTGATGGGTGGATACGAAACCCTTCCTTGGAGGCAGACGGAAAATAATAATTGAGGACAGCGACAACGCCAGGGTTCGCGGCCAGAGAGAGCCCAAGGACAACCCCAAGTTTTTTGGCGGAGGGGCACAGGGGGTGGCCGTCTGAGCCGCGGGAGGAGCCAGAGTACATGGAGCAGATGATAGAGAGGTGGTCGGTCGACCCAAGGAGAGAGCCAGAGCCCGCCTGGGAATCGATGGAGCAGTGTGAAGAGGGATATCGGAGAATGATGTTGGCGAAGAGTAGGCTGCAGCGCAGGCTGGCTGAAGATCGGGTCATCAGTCCGGTGCCATCTGTGCCGGCTCCACGCACCAGATCTCCAGTGCGCCTTCCCAGCCCGGTACGTCATGTGCCTGCTCCCTGCACTTGCCCTGAAGAGCCAGAGACCATCAGGGAGGCAATGGGGAAGTTGGGAGAGAGAGAGATGAGAGAGATGTTGTGCAAGTGTGTTCTGCTCAACATCCGACCAGAAGATCCGGTTAACTGTCTGGTGAAACCTGGGCCGGCTCCACGGTTCTGGCCTCCAGTGCAGCTCCCCAGTCCGGTACGTCCTTTGTCTCCTCCTCGCACTCGCCCTGAAGTGCGTGTTCTCAGTCCGGTACGTCTTGTGCCTCGCATTTGCTCGTGGACCAGCGACGGTCCACGGTCTGGAACCTCCAGCGATGGTCCATGGTCCGGAACCTCCAGCGACAGTCCACGATACTGAACCTCCAGTGACGGTCCACGATCCTGAACCTCCAGTGACGGTCCACGATCCTGAACCTCCAGTGACGGTCCACGATCCGGAATCTCCAGCGATGGTCCACAGTCCAGAACCTCCAGTGACTGTCCGGAACCTCCAGTGACGGTCCACGGTCCAGAACCTCCAGCGATGGTCCGGAACCTCCAGCGACGGTCCGGAACCTACAGCGACGGTCCGGAACCTACAGCAACGGTCTGGAACCTACAGCAACGGGCAACGGTCCGGAACCTCCAGCGAGGGGCAGTGGTCCGGAGTTCATGCACGGCGTCCAGTCCAGCTCCAAGGCCGGAGCCTTCCTCTGTGCCGATGTCCATTCCAGGCACGGTGTCCAGTCCAGCTCCATGGCAGGAGCCCTCTTCTGCGCCGGTGTCCAGTCCAGACACGGTGACCAGCCCAGCTCCAAGGCCAGAGCCTTCCTCTGCGCCGTTTCCCATTCCGGGCTGCTGCGTTCAGCCCAGCTCTATGGCCGGAGCCTTCCTCTGCGACGATGCCCAGTCTAGGCACGGGGTCCAACCCAGCTCCAGGGCCAGAGCCCTTCACTGCGCCGATGCCCAGTACAGGCACGTCGTTTAGCCCGGCGCCATGGTCGGATCCAGGGTCTGGGGGGGGCTACGACCCGCACCGGGGCCGCCACCGACACTAGTCATCCCCCCTAACCCTCCCCTTTGGTTTCAGGTTTTGCGGCCGGAGTCCTCAAAATAAAGATGTGGAACTCTACATACGCTGCGTCTTCGTCCCATTCTTACAACAACTGTGACACTACCTCATCTCTGTACCCCACACAATTGTCTGTAAGGTCCCTCAATCGAGTAGGGACTTTCAAGCACAGATTCAACCACAAAGACCAGGGAGGATTTTCAATGCCTTGCAAAGAATGGCACCAATTGATAGATGTGTAAAAATAAATAAAGAAGATGCTGAACATCCCTTTAATCATGGTGAAGCTATTAATTAGGCTTTGGATGGTGTATCAATACACCCAGTCACTACAAATAAAAAGGCATCCTTCCTAACTCAGTTGCTGGAGAGGAAGGAAACTGCTCAGGGATTTCACCATGAGGCCAATGGTTATTTTAAAACAGAGTTTAATGGTTGTGATAGGAGAAAACTGAGGATGGATCAACAACATCGTAGTTACTCCACAACACTTACCTAAATGACAGAGTGAAATGCAGGAAGCCTATACAGAATAAACATGTGTGATTGAACATTTTATGTTTGTGCTTTTCTAACATCCAATTTCTGTGTTATATTCATTTTCTTTTCTAATAACCAATTTCTGTGTTCATGCAAGTGACTGATTGATCGAATCTTCACTATCTGCAATTTGGTAGTATGCCCAGAACCTTGTTTAGAGAAAGAGATATCTCCGCTTTGGCATAGTTTGGGTTTATATCGCTACTTACGCTGTGTCCATTGGTGAGGGTTCACTTATTAGCAAGGGAATGGGAGGCACCACCTCTGATAGCTTGCTCATTATTATTATTATTACTATTTTATAAAGTTTGTGTTTTGACTCGTTGGAAACTGCAAAAACAATTTGAATCAATGTATAGATGTTAATGAATTAATACTGGATCAGTAATGTGGGAGTTGGACTTCAATGAACTTGCAAAACTTAATTGATTTAGCAATTTTAATGATTAATCATACATGTATAGGCTATCTGGGAATTCAACTTTAATTAACCTGAAAGCGTCATTGTATCTAGGTTAAGATTGACAAGTTTAAAATGTCTCATTGGTTGGAACAAATTAATTTGGTCCTTAGCCGAATGATTAACCGGGAAAAAAGGTTTGTTTGGCAATTTACCTTCCTTGTTAAATCATGAGACACGCTATCCAATCAGTTGAGATTGGTTGGATATTATTAAGTGTAACCAGATTTTACAGATGTGAGAAGATGTTTGCCTTCACATTGGAAAAACAATTATTCCCCCCCAAAATAGCAGATTCTTCACTACAAGGGGTCACTGACCCTGAAAACTGAAATCAAACAGGATTCCAGCAAAGGTGGGACTTCAGTCGCCCAAAGCTTGGGATGTCCGCTGTAAACAAAGAAAAATGTATTCTCTCTGTTAGCTTAGCTTCTAATACAAAGCTAACCGCTCTTGTACAAGAATGTTCACTTCAAGCACAAAAAGGTCCCGTTCAATTTGGGAATGGGGGTTTACTAACGATGTCTCACGTTCAACCCAATCTGCGTTTCTTGCTAGTGATGTTACCAGAGCACGCAATAACAAAAAAATACTCGGAAAGGCAGAGAGATAATACTACGCTTCTGCCAAGCAAATATATTTTTTCAAATATCCTTAAATCGGCTAGCCCTTATGTCCTAGCTCTGAAAAATGTATAATTCACCGTAAACACTCTGAACCTTTGTCAGATATACAGTGCCTTGCGAAAGTATTCGCCCCCCTTGAACTTTGCGACCTTTTGCCACATTTCAGGCTTCAAACATAAAGATATAAAACGGTATTCTTTTGTGAAGAATCAACAACAAGTGGGACACAATCATGAAGTGGAACGACATTTATTGGATATTTCAAACTTTTTTAACAAATCAAAAACTGAAAAATTGGGCGTGCAAAATTATTCAGCCCCCTTAAGTTAATACTTTGTAGCGCCACCTTTTGCTGCGATTACAGCTGTAAGTCGCTTGGGGTATGTCTCTATCAGTTTTGCACATCGAGAGACTGAAAATTTTCCCATTCCTCCTTGCAAAACAGCTCGAGCTCAGTGAGGTTGGATGGAGAGCATTTGTGAACAGCAAGTTTTCAGTTCTTTCCACAGATTCTCGATTGGATTCAGGTCTGGACTTTGACTTGGCCATTCTAACACCTGGATATGTTTATTTTTGAACCATTCCATTGTAGATTTTGCTTTATGTTTTGGATCATTGTCTTGTTGGAAGACAAATCTCCGTCCCAGTCTCAGGTCTTTTGCAGACTCCATCAGGTTTTCTTCCAGAATGGTCCTGTATTTGGCTCCATCCATCTTCCCATCAATTTTAACCATCTTCCCTGTCCCTGCTGAAGAAAAGCAGGCCTAAACCATGATGCTGCCACCCCCATGTTTGACAGTGGAGATGGTGTGTTCAGGGTGATGGGCTGTGTTGCTTTTACGCCAAACATAACGTTTTGCATTGTTGCCAAAAAAGTTCAATTTTGGTTTCATCTGACCAGAGCACCTTCTTCCACATGTTTGGTGTGTCTCCCAGGTGGCTTGTGGCAAACTTTAAACAACACTTTTTATGAATATCTTTAAGAAATGGCTTTCTTCTTGCCACTCTTCCATAAAGGCCAGATTTGTGCAATATACGACTGATTGTTGTCCTATGGACAGAGTCTCCCACCTCAGCTGTAGATCTCTGCAGTTCATCCAGAGTGATCATGGGCCTCTTGGCTGCATCTCTGATCAGTCTTCTCCTTGTATGAGCTGAAAGTTTAGAGGGACAGCCAGGTCTTGGTAGATTTGCTGTGGTCTGATACTCCTTCCATTTCAATATTATCGCTTGCACAGTGCTCCTTGGGATGTTTAAAGCTTGGGAAATCTTTTTGTATCCAAATCCGGCTTTAAACTTCTTCACAACAGTATCTCGGACCTGCCTGGTGTGTTCCTTGTTCTTCATGATGCTCTCTGCGCTTTTAACGGACCTCTGAGACTATCACAGTGCAGGTGCATTTATACGGAGACTTGATTACACACAGGTGGATTGTATTTATCATCATTAGTCATTTAGGTCAACATTGGATCATTCAGAGATCCTCACTGAACTTCTGGAGAGAGTTTGCTGCACTGAAAGTAAAGGGGCTGAATAATTTTGCACGCCCAATTTTTCAGTTTTGATTTGTTAAAAAGTTTGAAATATCCAATAAATGTCGTTCCACTTCATGATTGTGTCCCACTTGTTGTTGATTCTTCACAAAAAAATACAGTTTTATATCTTTATGTTTGAAGCCTGAAATGTGGCAAAAGGTCGCAAAGTTCAAGGGGGCCGAATACTTTCGCAAGGCACTGTACCACACAGGTGACAATCTCTCCCTGGTATTTGGGTCGAAAAGAAACACACACCACTCAACATCAAACCTACCTACTGCTTTTTAAAAATAATTTGCTCTGCAATTCCTGATGACTGAATTCAACAGTAAGGCCTAATTTTGTCTTAGATTCCTCACACGGGGGCACCAATATGTCGTGACTTGAATCTTAAGACAGTTAGTAATTGCTACCCAATTAAATTAATCATGTAACAATTAACTCATTAGAGCGGTTCTTTAAATCTCCCGAATTAAACTATAAAAAGATTTTTACTTATCACATATATAAACAGTCAACTTATTAATCAAAACCTTGTATCATATCATCATTCTGAACAGTCATAACCTCCTTGCATCTGCAAAAACCCAAGCCCTACTCATGATACAGTGCTACACAAATTGGTTTAATTATTTATTTAATAGCTAATTAAATGGGAACACAGGATAAACACACACATTCTGCACCGGCTATTGACTGGAGACTTAACACACTGAAAACAGGTTCTTAGCGGAATGACATCAACATGGATGCTTGTTAAAACCTCTTAAGGATCCGCCCCTTTGTTTCAATTTTCGCATAAAATGACAAAGCCTAATCAAACTGCCTGTAGCTCAGGCTCTGAAGCAAGGATATGCATATTCTTGGTACCATTTGAAAGGAAAGTTTGAAGTTTGTGGAAATGTGAGAGGAATGTAGGAGAATATAACACAATAGATCTGGTAAAAGATAATACAAAGAAAAAAACAACCATTCCTTTGTATTTTTGTACCATCATCTTTGCAAGAGAAATGGCATAATGTACACTGCTCAAAAAAATAAAGGGAACACTAAAATAACACATCCTAGATCTGAATGAATGAAATATTTCTTATTAAATACTTTTTTCTTTACATAGTTGAATGTGCTGACAGCAAAATCACACAAAAAATTATCAATGGGAATCAAATTTATCAACCCATGGAGGTCTGGATTTGGAGTCACACTCAAAATTAAAGTGGAAAACCACACTACAGGCTGATCCAACTTTGATGTAATGTCCTTAAAACAAGTCAAAAATAGGCTCAGTAGTGTGTGTGGCCTCCACGTGCCTGTATGACCTCCCTACAACGCCTGGGCATGCTCCTGATGAGGTGGGGGATGGTGTCCTGAGGGATCTCCTCCCAGACCTGGACTAAAGCATCCGCCAACTCCTGGACAGTCTGTGGTGCAACATGGCATTGGTGGATGGAGCGAGACATGATGTCCCAGATGTGCTCAATTGGATTCAGGTCTGGGGAACGGGCAGGCCAGTCCATAGCATCAATGCCTTCCTCTTGCAGGAACTGCTGACACAGTCCAGCCACATGAGGTCTAGCATTGTCTTGCATTAGGAGGAACCCAGGGCCAACCGCACCAGCATATGGTCTCACAAGGGGTCTGAGGATCTCATCTCGGTACCTAATGGCAGTCAGGCTACCTCTGGCTAGCACATGGAGGGCTGTACGGCCCCCCAAATAAATGCCACCCCACACCATGACTGACCCACCGCCAAACCGGTCATGCTGGAGGATGTTGCAGGCAGCAGAACGTTCTCCACGGCGTCTCCAGACTCTGTCACATGTGCTCAGTGTGAACCTGCTTTCATCTGTGAAGAGCACAGGGCGCCAGTGGCGAATTTGCCAATCTTGGTGTTCTCTGGCAAATGCCAAACGTCCTACACGGTGTTGGGCTGTAAGCACAACCCCCACCTGTGGACGTCGGGCCCTCATACCACCTTCAAGGAGTCTGTTTCTGACCATTTGAGCAGACACATTCACACATTGTGGCCTGCTGGAGGTCATTTTGCAGGGCTCTGGCAGTGCACCTCCTTGCACAAAGGCGGAGGTAGCAGTCCTGCTGCTGGGTTGTTGCCCTCCTACGGCCTCCTCCACATCTCCTGATGTACTGGCCTGTCTCCTGGTAGCGCCTCCATGCTCTGGACACTACGCTGACAGACACAGCAAATCTTCTTGCCACAGCTCGCATTGATGTGCCATCCTGGATGAGCTGCACTACCTGAGCCACTTGTGTGGGTTGTAGACTCCGTCTCATGCTACCACTAGAGTGAAAGCACCGACAGCATTAAAAAGTGACCAAAACATCAGCCAGGAAGCATAGGAACTGAGAAGTGGTCTGTGATCACCACCTGCAGAACCACTCCTTTATTGGGGGTTTCTTGCTAATTGCCTATAATTTCCACCTGTTGTCTATTCCATTTGCACAACAGCATGCAACATTTATTGTCAATTAGTGTTGCTTCCTAAGTGGACAGTTTGATTTCACAGAAGTGTGATTGACTTGGAATTACATTGTGTTGTTTAAGTGTTCCCTTTATTTTTTTGAGCAGTGTATATTCCAGCCAAGGTGCCATTTAGATTTTGGCCACTAGATGGCAGCAGTGTATGTACAGATCTTTAGACTGATCCAATGAGCCATTCCATTACTGTTCAAAATGTTTCATCAAGACTGCCCAAAATGTGCCTCATTTGTTTATTAATAACTTTTCAAGTTCATAACTGTGCACTCTCCTCAAACAATAGCATGGTATTATTTCACTGTAATAGCTACTGTAAATTGGACAGTGCAGTTAGATTAACAATAATTTAAGCTTTCTGACAATATCAGATATGTCTGTGTCCTGGGAAATTGTCTTGCTACTTACAACGTCATGCTAATCGCATTAGCGCACAGTAGCTCAACCGTCCTGCGGGTGGGACCCCGATCTGTAGAGATCCTTAAGAGGTAAAAGAAAATATGGAGAGGGAGAGAGAGAGGGAAAGAGACACTTAACATTGCCACATTCAGAAACGACTCTCACCCACAGTAACCATATACTTTGCACACAAACCGCCGCCCGCTTTGAGCAAGAAGACACCGAATACCGAACAACTACGAAAGATAACCCTGAAGGAGCTGCAAAGCTCCACAGCGGAGATTGGAGTATCTGTCCATAGGACCACTTTAAGCCGTACACTCCACAGAGCTGAGTTTTACAGAAGAACGGCCAGAAAAAAAGTCATTGCTTAAAGAAAAAAGTAAGCAAACACGTTTGGTGTTCGCCAAAAGGCATGTGGGGGACTCCCCAAACATATGAAAGAAGGTACTCTGGTCAGATGAGACTAAAATGTAGCTTTTTGGCCATCAAGGAAAACGCTATGTCCGGTGCAAACCCAACACCTCTCATCACCCCGAGATCAGCATCCCCAGAGTGAAGCAATGGTGGTGGCAGCATCATGTTGTGGGGATGTTTTTCATCGGTATGGACTCCGAAACTGGTCAGAATTCAAGGAATGATTGATGGCACTAAATACAGGGACATTCTTGAGAATTGAGACGGAGGTTCACCTTCCAGCAGGACAATGACCCTAAGCATACTGCTAAAGCAACACTCGAGTGGTTTAAGGGGAACATTTAGATGTCTTGGAAAGACTTCAATCCAATTGAGAATCTGTGGTATGACTTAAAGATTTATGTACACCAGTGGAACCCATCCAACTTGAAGGAGCTGGAGCAGTTTTGCCTTGAAGAATGGGCAAAAATCCCAGCGGCTAGATGTGCCAAGCTTATAGAGACATACCCCAAGAGACTTGCAGCTGTAATTGCTGCAAAAGGTGGCTCTTCAAAGTATTGACTTTGGGAGGGTGAATAGTTATGCATGCTCAAGTATTCAAGTTTTTTTGTCTTATTTGTTTGTTTCACAATCAAAAATATTTTGCATCTTCAAAGTGGTAGGCATGTTATGTAAATCAAATGATACAACCCTCGCCAAAAAAAATCTATTTTAATTTGAGGTTGTAAGTAGACAAAGGGTCTGTTGAGACAAAGCACATTATTTGGTGAATTTGGAGAGCACAGGCCTGGATCTTCTCCCTTGATTAACAACAGGGCATGAGTTGTTAATCCCCACCAATTATTGCCTTCCCCCTCTACGGGTGAGAGGGGGTCTGATTGAAGTTATTCATTGCAAACCTGATCTATTTGGATTCTGGTGGTCAGTCATTAACAATTTAAATATACAATAATACCTATTGTAAAAATGTGAGCTTTGAGTTACTCAAGGTTATCAAGTGAATCATTTGTGAAAATTGTACAATAATAAATGACCTCAAATGTCTTTATTCCTTCTAAAACAAAGAAAGTAGACAACTGGAATATGCATAATCCTTACACTCATAAATTGTTAATTATTACAAGGCTGGCATTCAGTACATCGCAGGACAAACTAGACTTTCCTTATTCTCCACAATCTTAGGACAGAAGCACAATACAAATCTCCAAACACTGTCTTGACTACCTATTCATAATGCTTATCATACACATGTACATACTGAGTCCTGACAGAAATTCCAGACACTTCCATCCATAATAAATAGGAGCAGGGGTTAAATTGGGCCGTCGCATTCTATGAGAGAAAAGAAAATCCCTCTCAAAGTGCTTTCAAATTGCAGTGGAGAACAACATGGAGAAAAACATGCATGCCAAGTCATTGTGGCCTACAACATTCTTAATGTAGTTGCTGGAAAACACACATTTTAAATCATTTTTGATGGCCACTGTTAAAAGAGGAGGATCACAGAGCGTTCTAATTTTTTTACTCAACGTATTTCTCAAATCCCCAAAATTTGTGAACTGCACCATTTTAGAACCAGAGTTTTTAGCAGAGGCATGGTTTATGCCCGTTGGCACTCGCCAATGGTGTTGAATGCATAGGAAAGACCAGGGCTAAACGTACCATGGGGCAGGAGGTATTCACAGTACATGATCCTTGGATAGGTGCCAGTGGGACATTCAAATCATCAATATGTTGCTAACTAGCAACAAGATAATGTTTAGAGTTTGTGATCTAGCTAATGATTAGCCCAATGGGGTGAATGCAGATGGGTAACCCTCAGTCTATTTATTTATAGCTACAACAGGGGAAACTATATCTTAGATGTCAGTATCATTTCATTTCAATAGGCTGTCCTTTTAAAAGTCACCCGAACTGAACTTCTCACAGTCATTCCTCCCCCCCCAAAATGGTAGGTTCTTCCAACCTGTAGTATGCTGTAATATGTACTTTTGTCATCAACCCGCCATGTGGCAGTTGGAGAACTTTTCCATTGAACAGAGGTGTATTTTGCCTACACCCTATGGTAAATGTGGGCTTGTGATCCCTGGACGTTTGTACTTAGCATCCGTTTTGGGTCTTGTCCTGTGCATACTCTTCAGCACACCTGAGTGCCTCAGTGAGGTTGGCCCCACTCCCTGTGCCCTTTGCCACAGTGGCAGAGCCACCTGCGTTCCCTCCCAGGCGGGCACACACTGTCAGGGCCCAGTCACTGGCAGAGAGAGCACTAAAGCCCTATGGAGAGACAAAGATCAGGAGTGAGTGTTGGTGTGATGGAGAGAGAGAACAGGTGGGTAAAGAGTGTGTGAATATACACATGTATTTGGACAGTGAAGCTCCATGTTTTAATTTGGCTCTATACTGCAGCATTTTTGGATTTGAGATCAAATGTTTCATATAAGGCGACAGTAAAATCAAAAACAAAAAAACTATTATTCAAGATTATTTTCATAAGGTGCATTCAAAAAGTATTCAGACCCCTTGACATTTTCCACATTTTGTTACGTTACAGCCTTATTCTAAAATGGATTAAATTGTTTTTTTCCCCCTCATCAATCTACACACAATACCCCATAATGACAAAGCAAAAACAGGTTTTTAGAAAATTAAATATTACATTTCATAAGTATTCAGACCCTTTACTCTGTACTTTGTTGAAGCACCTTTGGCAGCGAATACAGCCTCGAGTCTTCTTGGGTATGACGTTACAAGCGTGGCACACCTGTATTTGGGGAGTTTGTCAGATTCTTCTCCGGAGATCCTCTCTAGCTCTGTCAGGTTGGATGGGGAGCATTGCTTCACAGCTATTTTCAGGTCTCTCCAGAGACGTTCGATCGGATTCAAGTCCTAGCTCTGGCTAGGCCTCTCAAGGACATTCAGAGACTTGTCCCGAAGCCACTACTGCGTTGTCTTGGCTGTGTGCTTAGGGTCATTGTCCTGTTGGAAGGCGAACCTTCGCCCCAGGCTGAGCTTCTGAGTGATCTGGAGCAGGTTTTGATCAAGGATCTCTCTGTACTTTGCTCTGTTCATCTTTCCCTTGAGACTGACTAGTCTCCCAGTCCCTGCCGCTGAAAAACATCCCACAGCATTATGCTGCCACCACCATGCTTCACCGTAGGGATGGTGCCAGGTTTCTTCCATACGTGACGCTTGGAATTCAGGCCAAAGAGTTCAATCTTGGTTTCATCAGACTAGAGAATCTTGTTTCTCATGGTCTGAGAGCCCTTTAGGTGCCTTTTGGCAAACTCCAAGCGGGCTGTCATGTGCTTTTTACTGAGGAGTGGCTTCCGTATGGCCACTCTACCATAAAGACCTGATTGGTAGAGTGCTGCAGAGATGGTTGTCCTTCTGGAAGATTCTCCCATCGCCACAGAGGAACTCTGGAGCTCTGTCAAAGTCACCATCTGGTTCTTGGTCACATCCTTGACCAAGGCCCTTCTCCCCCGATTGCTCAGATTGACCAGGCGGCCAGCTCTAGGAAGAGTCTTGGTGGTTCCAAACTTCTTCCATTTAAACATGATGGAGGCCAGTGGGTTCTTGGGGACCTTCAATGCTGCAGGAATGTTTTGGTACTCTTCCCCAGATCTGTGCCTCGACACAATCCTGTCTCGGAGCTCTACGGACAATTCCTTCGACCTCATGGTTTGGTTTTTGCTGACATACATCGTCAACTGTGGGACCTTATTTAGACAGGTGTGTACCTTTCCAAATCATGTCCAATCAATTGAATTTACCACAGGTGAACTGAACTCCAATCTAGTTGTAGAAACATCTCAAGGAGGATCAATGGAAACAGGATGCCCCTAGGCACAATTTAAATTCTCCAAGCAAAGGGTCTGAATACTTATGCTAATTTATTTTATTTATTTTTGCTAAAATAAAGAAACAAACTGTTTTTGCTTTATCTTTATGGGGCATTGTGTTTAGATTGATGAGGAAAATAAATAGTTTAATCCATTTTAGAACAAGGCTGTAGCGTAACAAAATGTGGAAAAAGTCAAGGGGTCTGAATACTTTTCCAAATGCATTGTAGGTGAGAGTGGGGTATGTTGAGACATTATTTACATTCAGGATCACTATATCAAAGGAAATATACTATTATTTCTAACATAGATATCTACAAATATTTCAGGATGTTGATCATCCCTGAAAATAATCAGAATTCATGTAAACATAACAGTTTTGAAAACATAGTTGTCCAAAAAAAGTGGTCTCTTGGCACAACTTACCTTGATTATGGGGTAAATTGAGCATAGGGACACATTTCTAAAACTTTGCACTTTTAACATAGACTCAGGTCCTGGTGTAACCTCATATCCCAGCGATAATGCCCTGCATTACACCTGGGAAGAAAATACTTAAATTGTGGCCTAGAGGGGGGCGAATCCAACTGAGGAAGGCATTTCTCATCATTTGAACTTGACTAATCACACGAACGCGAGCTGTCTTCAAAATATTATGCATATTATGAAAAAAAAACTGCCAAAATGTAATCATAATTTGAGGTATAGTGGGGCAAAAAAGTATTTAGTCAGCCACCAATTGTGCAAGTTCCCCCACTTAAAAAGATGAGAGAGGCCTGTAATTTTCATAATAGGTACACTTCAACTATGACAGACAAAATGAGAAAAAAAATCCAGAAAATCACATTGTAGGATTTTTAATGAATTTATTTGCAAATTATGGTGGAAAATAAGTATTTGGTCACCTACAAACAAGCAAGATTTCTGGCTCTCACAGACCTGTAACTTCTTCTTTAAGAGGCTCCTCTGTCCTCCACTTGTTACCTGTATTAATGGCACCTGTTTGAACTTATCAGTATAAAAGACACCTGTCCACAACCTCAAACAGTCACACTCCAAACTCCACTATGGCCAAGACCAAAGAGCTGTCAAAGGACACCAGAAACAAAATTGTAGACCTGCACCAGGCTGGAAAGACTGAATCTGCAATAGGTAAGCAGCTTGGTTTGAAGAAATCAACTTGTGGAGCAATTATTAGAAAATGGAAGACATACAAGACCACTGATAATCTCCCTCGATCTGGGGCTCCACGCAAGATCTCACCCCGTGGGGTCAAAATGATCACAAGAACGGTGAGCAAAAATCCCAGAACCACATGGGGGGACCTAGTGAATGACCTGCAGAGAGCTGGGACCAAAGTAACAAAGCCTACCATCAGTAACACACTACGCCGCCAGGGACTCAAATCCTGCAGTGCCAGACGTGTCCCCCTGCTTAAGCCAGTACATGTCCAGGCCCGTCTGAAGTTTGCTAGAGAGCATTTGGATGATCCAGAAGAAGATTGGGAGAAAGTCATATGGTCAGATGAAACCAAAAATATAACTTTTTGGTAAAAACTCAACTTGTCGTGTTTGGAGGACAAAGAATGCTGAGTTGCATCCAAAGAACACCATACCTACTGTGAAGCATGGGGGTGGAAATATCATGCTTTGGGGCTGTTTTTCTGCAAAGGGACCAGGACGACTGATCCGTGTAAAGGAAAGAATGAATGGGGCCAGGTATTGTGAGATTTTGAGTGAAAACCTCCTTCCATCAGCAAGGGCATTGAAGATGAAACGTGGTTGGGCATTGAAGATGAAACGTGGTTGGGTCTTTCAGCATGACAATGATCCCAAACACACTGCCTGTGCAACGAAGGAGTGGCTTCGTAAGAAGCATTTCAAGGTCCTGGAGTGGCCTAGCCAGTCTCCAGATCTCAACCCCATAGAAAATCTTTGGAGGGAGTTGAAAGTCCGTGTTTCCCAGTAACAGCCCCAAAACATCACTGCTCTAGAGGAGATCTGCATGGAGGAATGGGCCAAAATACCAGCAACAGTGTGTGAAAACCTTGTGAAGACTTACAGAAAACGTTTGACCTCTGTCATTGCCAACAAAGGGTATATAACAAAGTATTGAGATAAACTTTTGTTTTTGACCAAATACTTATTTTCCACCATCATTTGCAAATAAATTCATAAAAAATCCTACAATGTGATTTTCTGGATTTTTTTTCTAATTTTGTCTGTCATAGTTGAAGTGTACCTATGATGAAAATTACAGGCCTCTCATCTTTTTAAGTGGGGGAACTTGCACAATTGGTGGCTGACTAAATACTTTTTGCCCCACTGTATATTGATTAGCCATTAGATCAATTACCCACAAAGCAATCATTTTGACTATATTAGCCCATAGAGCTACAAGGATGCACTTTCATGCTAGGGTTAGGACCTCATATTACAGCTTATAGAGACCCCAACTGATGTACAAAACAGTCTTAAAACAATCTACTTTGGTTTAGATAAAATAATCATGAAACCTATCAAATAAATAAATTTGACTTTGTGAAAATCAGGTTTTTGGACCGAACTTGCTTACTACTTTTCCCATGTGTTTTCTTCCATCACAGACTCCATGAAATAATGACCTCTCCCTAAATATTTGGTCACACTATTAATTTTGTGCATGGTTTCCTAGAAACAAGGGGTTGTTCAACTAACCCTTTGGCACAACTTACCCCACTCTCACCTATCTTTTTATTACCATTAAGAAATGAAAGCGCTTTATGTATTTAGTCCCCCCCACCCTTGACCTATTGAGAGAAAATGCCATATCAGTAAATACAGTGATGTAAGAGCTAGACCCTATACCTTGGGCACTTGGCACGCACACAGGACCTTCCCCGATGGCTGCTGGTGGGAGAGTAGCATGATCAGGGTCCCTGGGGCTCTGTCACTGTATTGGTTCACTGTCTTCATCAGCACCTACAATGAGAGCAATGGGATCAACTACATCGAGGCTCAGTTTCCCAGAGCCTTAGTAACGGTAAGTTCATTATTAGATCCCACTTTAAGTGCATCATTAGAATCTAAGGTGTTTCCAAAAAAACGATGGTTGCACTGAAAGTGATTGATAAAATACAGTAACTCACTCGCTGTGAAAACTGATGCATTAGTTTTATATGGGGCAAAATGATCTAATTGTGGATGTTAAACAACTACTGAGCCTCATCAGAAATTCAGATGAAAAACATACTGATATAGAGTCTGTGTCCACAGTGTCCACTACAATATTCTTGTTGCTATTCTTTATGAATAGTGATTGGGCTTTCACAGCAGCCTGAAAATGGAACAAAAGTAAGTAAGAAAGAGAAAGTAGTTAAAAGTACAATTAGTATAATGGTTTATCATGCAGTAATTATCATGCATTAACTATTGTGATTGTTTTATAATGCTGTTGTGACTCATGTGTCTTCCTGCATACAAAAAGTTAGATCATTTTCATGTATTTTTACTTGTCACATGAAATAGTTATTGTGGGGGATTTAATACATGTTTGAAAGGACAATGGGGTTGTGTGCTTGTGATACCTCTTTGGTCTCCAGTTTCCTTATGCTTGTGTTGGTTGTCCTCTGTAGACCTTTGAGGCGAGTTTGAAGCTCCCTCCGCTTCCACTGTGGTATAGGAGTGCAATCCACTGCCTGGGACAAAACACAAATAAGGCCTAAGCATTTGTGTCATATTCACATTTAATTCTAACTATTTAAAGTAATGTGGTAGCTTGGGACTATAAGGTTATATCTGCAAAAAGATGATTCTGAGTAAATGACCTTTAAAGTTTCGAACCATCATTGGTTTGAATGGTGTAAGGAGTTTTTATCTTGTATTCTTTTGAACTTAACAACATGAATTGGGGTATTTAGAGTACTATATAGGTGGAGAACATTGAACAGAACAAGGCTATGTCAATAACTAAAATTTAGGGCAGAACATTTCCATAATGAATATTTACTTCCCCCCCTGCTCACCCCCCTGATTTCCTCACCAAGGTATTTCTAGACTTTTCAGAATTAAACTCGGACACTGCAGTGGTTGGAGGAGATTTTAACTGCTTGTTGAACCCCCTTATTGATAAGTTTCCCAGTGGTATAGCTTCACTCTCTCCTCAAGCTAAGTCACAAAAAGCTATTTGTGATGATCTGGGGTATGCGGATGTCTGGAGAGCTTTTCATCCCTCCAACAGAGAGTTCACTTTTTTCTCTGCACCTCATGGATGTCAGACTAGAATAGATTTTTTTTTTATGCCCAGGACGTCTTTGCAGTCTGTTTTATCCGCTAGGATAGGAAGCATAGTCATATCTGATCATGCTGAGGTGATCCTGGACATAAAACTCAACGGGGCATTCAATCGGTCAAGACATTGGAGGTTGAACACAACCATTCTTAAAGACCATACATTCACATCATATTTTATTACAGAGTTTAAAGCATTTTTCTCTATTAACTCTCAATCAACAGATAACCACTCGCTCCTTTGGGAGACCTGTAAAGCGTATGCCAGGGGTCTGATTATGTCATACACAGCTACTAAGAGACGGAAAAAGCGGGAAAAGCAAAAATGTTAGAGGGTGAATTAGGAACTAAAGAGAAGGACTACATTAAAACGCCCACTCCTGCCCTATTAAAGGAAATATCAGTCATTAGATCAACGTTAGACTCTCTCGTAACACAGGACGCTGAAAAGAAAATGAGATTTGTCAGGCAAAAGCTATATGAACATGGCGATAAGCCAGGAAAGTACTTGGCATACCTAGCTGAAAAGAGGGCTGACTCTCAGTCAATTGCTACTATTACTGATTCTGATGGTAATCATTTATATGAAAATAAATTGATAAGTGACTCATTTAAGAAACTTTATACAAACCTTTATGCCTCAGAACTGCCAAAGGATGCACCCAAATTAACCCTATTTTGTAAGATTGAGCTCCCTACTATCTCCCTCCTTAATGCCCCTATTACCAAGGAAGAGATAATGTTCGCAATTAAGAACCTGCAAAATGGTAAGGCACCAGGACCAGACGGGTTTTGTAGTGAGTTCTATAAAGAGTTCCATGGCCTGATCCTTGAGCCATTACGTGATATGTTTAACCACTCATTTTCAAATGACCAACTCCCTCAAATGCTGAGAGAAGCCAACATTTCACTTATTCTCAAAAAGGGAAAATGTCCAGAGTCTTGTTCCTCGTACAGACCAATTTCCCTTCTGAATGTGGATAGAAAATTGCTTTCTAAAATTCTAGCCACAAGATTAGAGGACTCACTGCCACTAATTGTGAAAGGAGACCAAATTGGCTTCATTAGGGGCTGTAAGTCATGCAACAATGTCAGGCGGCTTCTTAATGTAATTCAAGCCTACCAACAAAGTGCTGTGGATGGTCTTGTGCTCTCCCTAGATGCTGAGAAAGCATTTGATCGTGTGGAGTGGTCTTACCTATTATTTGCTCTAAATAAATTTGGTAAACAACTTAATACAAAATAAACAACTTTATAAAATGGGTGAAAGTTTATATGATGATCCTCAGGCTGCTGTCCTTACTAATGGGCTAAGGTCAAATAGCTTCTCTATACACAGAGGTACCAGACAGGGCTGTCCTTTATCCCCCCTCCTCTTTGCACTCGTTATGGAACCACTGGCCGAGGCCATCAGGGTAACGCCTGCTATACAGGGGCTGCTCATAAAATAAGCTTGTATGCTGATGATGTCCTGATATTCATCTCTAGTCCCGAGACTTCAATTACATCTCTTATTAATATTATTGAATTATTCAGCGAATTCTCAGGCTACAAGATTAACCTTAATAAGTCAGAGGCTATGCCACTTGGTAGCCACTTGGTACCTAATACTTCTCCCCCTTCCCTTTTAAATGGTCTCCCTCAGGTTTCATGTATCTGGGTATATTTGTAACTCCTAAATTCCAGCTAATGTACAAAGCCAATTTTGTTCCTTTGTTTGATACAATAAGACAGGATCTGGAGCGCTGGAACTCTCTCCCGATTTCTTGGTTGGGTAGAATATCCCTCTTGAAAATGAACATTTTACCTAGACTACTTTACCCAATCCAAATGATCCCAGTATTACTCTCCAATAAGGTAATAAAGGATGTAAATGGATGGCTAAGTTCCTTTATATGGAGTAAACGCAAGCCAAGACTTAAGATGTCAATATTGCAGCTGCCAAGTTCTATGGGCGGCTTGGACCTGCCCAATATCAGGTTCTATCAATGGTGTGCCCACCTTTGTTATATTTCTGACTGGATCACAAATGATGACTCCTCTATTTGGTTAGACATTGAGACTTCTCTTTCAAAATACCCCTTACAGGATCTTTTATTTTTCAGAAGTTTCAAGTCTGTAGAAGATCACTGCAATAATCCTGTTACACTTAACACTCTCAAAGTATGGAGGTCAGTTCAACGCTTCATGGGAAGGTCCAAACTAACCTCTGCTCTTACCCCAATTCTTAACAACCCAGATTTCAGTCCAGGGTTGCTGGCTTTAACTTATGGCTTAATAAGGGCATACGCAGGCTAAATGACTTATTTGCTGATAAGATTTTGTTGTCATTTGAGCAGATGGTCGAGAAATATCGACTCCCAATATCGACTCTTTTTCCTCTTCCTACAAGTAAGACATTATATTCTGAAGAGCACCACCTTAATTGGTAACCCTGATGTGTCTGTCATTGAAATAATGATTTTTTTCCCCACAAAGGAAAATGTCTGTAAGTCTGTTTTATGATACTTTAAGGTCCTTTTCTGCTGTCAACACACAGAGGGTGAAACAAGTGTGGGAGAAAGAATTGTCTGTTACTATATTGACGAAGAGATGTGGGAGGACATTTGGAGATATGCAAAAACAATATCTATATGTAACCGTACTAGAGCAATCCAATTAAGAATAATACACAGATTGCATATATCCCTAAATCGCAGACATGCTTTTAGCCCCACTTCCTCTTCCCCTCAGAGTCTTAAATGCAAAACTGATACAGGCACTCTAACACATTGTTTATGGTCATGTACCAAAATACAAAGATACTGGTCTGGTGTTCTGCAAGAAATTGAAAAGATCCTAGGGGTTAATCTAGAATTGAACCCAGTTTCTTTACTGTCTAGGTCTCCCTACATGCCTACTAGGTCTCCATGCCTACTAGGTTTCCCTAGTAGGCATGTTACTTTTGTGGGTAAAAGGAGTCTTTACAACATCCTTACCTTCGCAGCGAGGAAAAACATCCTTTTACAGTGGATTAGTGATAAGGTTCCTTCTATTAAAGATTGGCATAAGATACTATTTGAATGGGTGCCTCTGGAATATCTGACATGTACATTGCATTCTAAAACAGACCAGTTCTACAAAGTATGGGAACCTTATCTAAATTACCTAGAACCTGAGGTATCAGCTATTATGTTGCAAGGATTCTCTTAGAATGGCGGGGATCTATGTATTTCAGAACTACACTGTACGTTCCATGTGTGGAACCTAACCTCTTGGTTTAAACTGAGCTTTTTAGTTTAATTTCTGTTTGTAAGTTTGTTTAAAATGTATGTATTGAGAGACGCAATGATGGTGATGGGGTGAGAGAAGCACCGAGCGGGAAGAGGAAAATGGTGTACGTATGTATGGATGTGTATGTGTGTATGTGCGTGCGCGTATTTATGCGTATGTGTGTGTATATGAATGGGTATATGTATGTGTGTGTATGTATGTGTATGTATGGGTGTGTATGTGTGTATGTGCGTGCGCGTATTTATGCGTATGTGTGTGTATATGCATGGGTATATGTATGTGTGTGTATGTATGGGTGTGTATGTGTGTATGTGCGTGCGCGTATTTATGCGTATGTGTGTGTATATGCATGGGTATATGTATGTGTGTATGTATGTATGTGTATATATATGCGTGTAGATGTGTAAGCGGGTGCTGTTTTTCTTGTTTTTGTTCTGTGTGCTTTGTCTCTGTTGTTGTATCTCTTAATATGGGTGAAAATGGTGAAATTCCAATAAAAATACTGTTACAAATAACTAAAATGTAAAAAATGCAGGTCCCATGTTCTCAGCTATTCAAACACTTAGGCAATAATTTAATACTGTCTGAAATTGCCTTTTGGAGCATTTTCAATATTGTCTGTCTAATGACCATCAGTTAGGTCAGTAGGGAGGGAGTGGAAAAGCATACATACATCTGTCAGTATGCCCACTTCTTTGGCCAGCCGGTTGGCATGTGCGAGGGAGGGGCTGGCGACCGTTGCAAGACGTGCTGACAAAGACTCCACTTCCTGGGTCAGGACCTGACCCGCCTCTCGAGCCTGTGAGCCAACAAAACAACGACAAATATCAGAATGAATCTCGTTGAAAGCTACTTGTGATTCTGTAAAACTCTCAACTTGGGCTACGTCCCAATTATCTCTCCTTCCTCCAAAGTGTGCACTTATTCACTCCCCTTCACTAATTTGAAAGGAAATGACTGCTTTAAGAAATATGGTGCAAACTCCCACAAGCCCATGCCTCCAACAATCCGATGCATATTTGATCATGGAGTGTTTTTTAAAAGATCAGTGATACATGACATCCTAAATAGGAAAATGTACAAAATTAATACTGAATCAGCAACACAAAAGTCTTGAGCGAGGGACTAACTGGTGTTGTAAAACACGAGAATACATGGGATAAAGTGACGTGATTATATAGTCCGCTACTATGCACCTCTGGCATATTCACAATAAGACACGACCTATTTAGTTTTATGCCTTCTTGCTTTTATATAACACACCTCTCTGGCGTCGTCTCCAGTGACTGCCACGATGCGGCTGATCCCTTTAACCATCTGCCTCTCGGAAATGATAACCAAATCCCCGATCTCCCCGGTCGTCAGTAAATGCCTGAAAAAGAGAAAACCGCTTGGTCTAGTAGCCCTTTAGAAACAGCCAATGAACATAAAATATTTAGCACTGTTCACAACTATAGGAATTGTCAAATCTACTCCTCCAAATATATGAACCGTTTCTATCCTTAACCCATGATAAAACGTATACATTCTACTGTCTCTTCTCATTTTGGCCCCTTTACAGTATATAGAACAATTTGCCACATCCTCACAGCCCGAAAGGTGAGGCTGTGCATATTGTCATTTCATAATATCTTATGGTAAATAACAAGTAATGTTAAGTCCTACATTTAAAAATGCCTTTTGAATCTATCATAGAGAGGGAGAAAGAGTGATTGAGTGAGACAGACAGACAAAACTTACGTCCCACAGCAGAGCTCCACTGACGTCCATCTGTCCGTCTGAGAATCATACAGGTCTGCTACGGGAACTGCCACGGACACCACTCTCACCGGATCAGGGTACACCTAGGAAGAATTACAGAGGATTCAGGAATCCTCCAATGCCAACACACTATTATGCAGTATATCTTGCACTTACAAATTGCAACCATTGGGTTGACACTTATACATTGTTAATGTATTATGTTGCTAAGAGAATTGAACACTTTACAAAACACAATTATTATCAACATTATTCCTTTTAATCTGGGTAGGAGAGTCCCCGAATCAACACACAGTTACCTCATCCACAGTCCTTAGACCTGGGATGTCTTTAGCCCGGGCCAGGGGAACCTCCTCTATGTACACCGCTTTATTCTCTGTGATAATGTTGTGGATGCTCCTCTCAATCTCCTGGAGCTGGGGAATACTCAATGATCCCTACAGAGTGACCACCAAAAATCAATGATTATTATTACATCCAAAAAAGCATTTTCATGCTTCTATACAAAAGTGAGTTTTTTTTGATTATCTACTGGACTTTGGCAATGTATATAACTTCACATTATTCATAACGGATGTGATGACTCTAAGGGCGTAGTCACATGAAATTTGTTACCCTGGTGCTGTTCTCTGGTGCGCTTGGAAGAATTCCACAGAATACGTTTGGGTTTCACAATGTATTTTATTTTTTATGTATCAGAATGTTTTTGGGAATTCTGGGACTGTCGCCATTAAAACCCCACTAGCTTAAACATGGAGACCAATTTACAAGAATTTTTACTTTCTCTTATGATTTGCTTGAATCAACAGTATTGTTGAAATGTCGGGACCATTATGCATATAGTGAAGGATGTAAGCAGCAAACTATCTGCCTAAACTGACACAGGAGGCTCACACAACAAAGCCAGAGGCCAGCGGATTTTAAGGATGAATCAAGAGTTAGAGGTTGGATATGTTTCTCAGCATACTCATCCAAAAGCACGCAACAAGGTGAGTAAAATGATGCCTGGCTATTTCTGCACAACTTGTTGCCTCTATAGAGTATAATAAAAGACCAACTGTAGTGAGAGGTTCAGTAGTTCTCGCATGACTGTAGAGGGCTTTTGGTCGACTGAAGGGGAGATGGAGGTGTTTGCTTAAACGCAATGACTGTCACATTGACACAATAAACACACTAATTATGGCATGTTGTTAGCTGTATCATTTCTGTGAAATTCATAATAAGTATTTTGAGGAGGATGAAGTACAACAACAAATAATTCCCGGCAATGCAACTGGAAGGGAGGGCCAGGTACCACAGGGCCTACCATAGCCTGACCACAGCAGCAGTGATTTCAGTGATGCTATCACCTCATACTTTGCCCGGCTTTAAAATTGAACATGGAAAGCGTTCACAAAATCATCAGTTGCTGAAGTTTTTTATGACAAGCAAAACTGTCAAATCTAATTTCTACGATGAGTATTAAAAAAAATCTAACACAGACTATGTAGGCTGTGCAAACAATCAATTCAATTAAAAAAATACTTAATTGGCTTGGTTATTGTTTTTTTGTGTGTTTTATAAAAACAACATTTAAGTCATCCATGTTTATAAAAATAGGCTACAGGGGCCTTATATATTCAAGATATTATTACTATTACAGTGTTATTATACAACGTATGGGTCTAATCCTAGATAATATTTGGTTAAAACCGCATTCCAGCTGGTGTCTATCCCACAAGTTACCACAGGCTAAATATATGACGAAATGCCTATTTACTCTGTTCCATCTGACTACACAAAGCACTGTCTCATCAGCTCAGCCAGGCAATGTACAGTATATACTAGATCTACAGTGCCTTCGGAAAGTATTCAGACCCCTTGATCTTTTCCACATTTTGTTAGGTTACAGCCTTATTCTAAAATTTATTAAATTGTTGTTGTTTTTTCAGCAATCTACACACAACCCCATAATGACAAAGCAAAAACAGGATTTTAGAGTTTGTTTCAGATTTTTTTAAATAAAAAACTAAAATATCACACTTACATAAGTATTCAGATCCTTTACTCAGTACTTTGTTGAAGCACCTTTGGCAGAAATGACAGCCTCAAGTCTTTTTGGGTATGATGCTACAAGCTTGGCACACCTGTATTTGGGGAGATTCTCCCATTCTTCTTCGCAGATCCTCTCAAGCTCTGTCAGGTTGCATGGGGAAAGTTGCTGCACCATGTTTTCAGGTCTCTCTAGAGATGTTCAATCAGGTTCATGTCTGGGCCAAGGACATTCAGAGACTTGTTATGAAGCCACTCCTGGAGCTCTGTCAGAGTGACCATCGGGTTCTTGGTCACCTCAGTGACCAAGGCCATTCTCCCCCGATTGCTCAGTTTGGCCGGGTGGCCAGCTCTAGGAAGAGTCTTGGTGGTTCCAAACTTCTTCTATTTAAGAATGATAGAGGCCACTGTGTTCTTGGGGACCTTAAATGCTACAGACATGTTTTTCATACCCTTCCCCAGATCTGTGCCTCGACACAATCCTGTCTTGGAGCTTTACGGACAATTCCTATGACCTAGTGGCTTGGTTTTTGCTCTGACATGCCCGGTCAACTGTGGGACCTTATAGACAGGTGTGTGCCTTTCCAAATCATGTCCAATTAATTGATTTTACCACAGGTGGACTCCAATCAAGTTGTTGAAACATCTCAAGGATGATCAATGGAAACAAGATGCACCTGAGCTCAATTTAGAGTGTCATAGCATAGCGTCTGAATTCTTATGTAAAAGGTATTTCTACTTTTGATATTATAATACATTTGCTAAAATATCTAAAAACTTGTTTTCGCTTTGTCATTATGGGTTATTGTGCGTAGATTGCCGACGATTTAAAAAATATATCAATTTTAGAATAAGGCTGAAAGGTAACAAAATATGGAAAGAATCAAGGGATCTGAACACTTTCCGAAAGCACTGTACAAAGCATCTAGAGATTATCTCCCATTTCTTTTAGAATAGCATTCGGTTTTCAACAGGAGATTAGTAATAATCTGCCTCTCTGACATTTGCAACATTGTTTCAATATTGAAATTCGATCTCTAGCTGTCCTATGGTAATGAACGTGTCGGGAGTCGGGACGAGACAGACCGGCTGGCAGCTTTTCTCAGCCAGTCTAAATCATGAATCAGCATAGTTTTTATGGATATACTGTATACAAAGAAATGTCAATAAAAAACACGAGATGCAGCTATTTTTCTGTCATTCCAACTTCAGTTTGAAGTGATTGTGTTAGCTGTGTAGTTGGCTCTTCTGAACAATGGCCTGGCAAGAGAGCAAATGTTCTACAGGTGAAATTGCACATCAGTGTTATGGATGTATTCCCTCCCCCAAAATAAATAACTAGAAAACAGCTTAAACATAAGAAAATGCAGCTACTTTGCTATTATTCTGGCTCCATTGTTTGACGTGACTGTGTTAGCCAAAGTAGGCTAGCTAGCATGCAAGGGATAAGAATGTTGCCAGCCATCATGGCAACAGAACATTTAGAACAAACGACTGGGTCGAGTCCATAGTTGGAGACCAAAGATTTAATGACTGGGTCGCGTCTCTGGCAACCGAATCGATAGAACGAACGACCAGCCGGCTTGGGTAGCAACCCTAGATTTGTGTTGGGACTATATTTTGTGGAAGGATGAAATAGTAATAATAAATCAAAATAAAGTTACTGAAAATGTATATAATTGAATTGTTGGACAACGACAGATGATGAAATTCACGGATCATACTGTATACCTTGACGCTGAAGTCAAAGCGTAGGCGGTCTGCAGCGACATGACTGCCTCTTTGCTCCACAGAAGAACCCAGCAGCTGACGGAGGGCGAAGTTGAGGACGTGTGTGGCGGTGTGCTTGACCATGCAGGCTAGTCTCTGTGGCTGGATGTGAATAAACATTCATTTTCTTATTAGCAAATTCAATTATGACATGTAATATGTCATTAACATAATCATATTTATGACAAAGTATACGTCACAAACATCCCACTGGGCACAGACTTCAGTTCAACGTCTAGTTTTGATTTACGTTCATGTGAATTCAACGTGAAATCAACCAAAAATGTCCCCCTGTCATTGGATTTAGGTTAAAAGTTCGGTGAAAAAAATACTAAATTCCTGTACGTTTATGACTTTGTAAATCCAATCAGTTTTCCACATTGATTCAACATCCTCACATTGTATTTTTTGGTTGAAATGATGTGGAAAACAACATTGATTCAACCAGTTTTTGCCAAAATAGCTTTAAAGAGCACATCTCACAAATAGCTTTAAAGAGCACATCTCACAAATAACACACACACCCACAGTTAATTTGTTGCAGAAGCCTTATGAATAAATATTTTTTTTTATAAGCTATACTGCGTTTGTCTATGGCATGTGTCAAACACATTCCTCAAAGGGCCGAGTGTCTGCAGGTTTTCGCTCCTCCCTTGTACTTGATTTATGAATTAAGGTTACTAATTAGTAAGGAACTCCCCACACATGGTTGTCTAGGGCTTAATTGAAAGGAAAAAACAAAAAACAGCAAACACTAGGCCCTCCATGGAATGAGTTTGACACCCCTGGTCCATGGTAACCAACATATGTTTAAACAGGGTTGGCAGTCAAATACAGTGTGACTATAGATACTCTGTTGATTTATGACTTTTTTGTTAATTTAAATGTTGAATGTGAGGATAGTTTCACCACTACTTTCCATAGACTTCAAAATAACACTTTTTCTTCCTACGACCCGACTAGCCTGGATTTCAAATGATCATGACTGCTGTGTAAATAAGGTCCATTGTGTAAGCTAAGGGTCAACCTGTAGAAAATGCTATACCTCATCCAGGTAGAGCTGGACCTGGTCCCCTTTTCTCAGCACTTCAGCAGCAGTGACCTGATGAACCACATATCCCCCAGCAAGCTGCACAGCCTCAACAGGGTACAGGACATCCTGAGGGAACACACACACCATCCCAACTAGGCTAGTAAATGTACTATCAATTGAATGATTCAATGTTCAAAGTTGACATCAGAAACATTCAATGTATGGACCCTACATTTTCAGGTACATCCCTAACAAGCAGCTCACAGACACACGTTATGACACAGTGTACTTAAACATGGTGTCCTAAAAAAGGTGTAGCTAATGCTGACCGGTAGTCCATCTCTGATGAAGTAGCCCTGGTCATGGGACTGCCCCCCTTGCTCTGCATAGAAACATGTCCGGTCAAGCACCACACCACACCTCTGGCCCCCGGACACCTCCGAGACAAGAGTCTGTCCACAGTACAGGGCCTGCACGGTAGCATGGCAGGGCTGGAACACTGGAGAAAAGACACAGGGCTCCTTTCAGAGAGAATAAATTGGACAGCAAAACAAAGGATAATTGACCTGAATATAATATATTCACTGAAGATTATCCTTTGGAGTGCTGTCTAACTCATTCTCTAAGGATTTTACTAGCGAGGATCCAGCACCCAACCGTTTTAGACTAATTACTGTATTTGTGAGTGAGCATGTTGTTTATAATCTCGAGAACTCATCTATACCATATTTGCCATCCTGTGCCAAGCTGTAGTGGTACTTGGGGGAGTCGTCTGTGTGGGGAACTTCTCCACTCTGCAGCTGGGCTAGGCTGTGCAGATCCAGATGGACCAGCGTATCCCCAACAGAGGTCTGCACCTGACACCTAAGCTGGTGGTGGGGAGAGGAGAGACAGCCATGGAATGGGGTGGATCATTTTCAGTAAAAAGATACTGAAAAGATACTTATCTGCAAGGGTTGCGGAAAAAGCTGGATGGCCACATTTAGTTTCAATAGTTTAAAACCATAAATATTTTTTTATTAAGAAGTAATTCAAGCTTTTAATGTAAAATGTAGCACGGTACTCATTAAATAATTCAGTGTTGAGTAAAGGAACAAACTAATATATGATAAAATCATAAAAGTGTCATGTTTGAAGCAACTGTCCAGTGAAAATCTCACATTCAACTCATACCCAAATATTGTTTTTGACTCGTCCCATGTGTGGCCAAAGCATAAATTAGAGAAAAGACACAAGAACTCCACCTCAAAGTTGAATCTCAAACAGGCTGTTTCAAAAATGCTTGCAATATCCTCATAGCACATGAAGTCATGTTGGCTCATCAATCAGCGGTCTCCTCACATGAATATTTTTAATGACCGTTATACGCCCACCATACTGTTGTTGGGGTATGTCCCCGCCATTCAAACACAGAAATACTTAATTACCAATTTTTGGAAGGGAAACTATTTCACACAGGGTAATTAATTACATGTGATATTTCATAGAAATCTGGAAACATTGGACATTTACTTTTTGGTATTTTGCTATGCAGCTTCATTAAGCTAGATTAGACTAGCAATATTGGCTTCATGTATAGAAAAGGAGAGGAAAAGCACTGACTGTAGTTACATTTTCATTTTCAATGGCCAACACATCAAGGGCCCGTTGGTCAACACTCAAGCCCTGCTCCTCCAGCATTAGTCCAATGAGATCCAGAGGAAAGCCCAGGTTACGATGCAGAGACCAGGCAACAGACACTAGGAGATAAGCACACACACACACAAAGGATTGACTATTGAAATAAATTGGCCCAAAAATGTATACCACAAATACCCTATTACAAACCATACCCTATCCCAATACTGTATCCTAGTACTGAAGCTGACCTGGGAATAGAGTGTCATTGTTCTCCAATCTCTGGAGTGTCCTGTCAATCACTCTGCGCCCCTGCTTCAGAGAGGACAGGAATTGGGCCTCGTTTTCATTGATTATATCCATGATCTGAAAAATAAATCAAATAGATCTTAGTAGTTTATCACTATACCTTCCTTGCCACTCATCTGAGAAAGTGTGTCAAGTGAATGGCTGTGTCGAAATGTCAGGAAGTTTGTATATGCAAGACTTTATTTTATTTGGAAGAACTTTACTTCCTGGTGTATAACCATCATTAAACGTGTTGATGTAATTTCTCTAATTTCATGGTAATTAACTTACCCTATCTGACTCTTTATGCAGTTCGGGATAAGCATCACCCTGTAGAAAAGATGTGGATGATAGAGGATCAAGACCATGATGACAAAGGTCACAAGTCTGATATCACAGCCCAACTCACCAGGATGTGGGCAACGGTGGGTACCAGGCTTGCCAGCGCTCCCTCAGGGGCCTGCAGTACCTCAGTGCTGAACCTCACAGCTCGCCGGAGGATACGGCGTAAAACCAATCTGCAGCAGGCACACACAAACATATTAATTGAAAGAGAATGAAAATTACAATTGTTAGATGTGTTCAGACCTCCCACAGTCTATTTTGTAGATTCAGCTATGTCTCAATCCCAAACTAATTTTACCATGTCAATCTTCTTTCTCAATCTTTGGGATTGAGATATGTTAATTTTAGATTGAAATATTACTCTCAGTTAATTTAACCTTTAACTCTAGAACCGCCATACGCCATTAGCCACTGACGTTTGATTTTATAAATAAAATACCCCCCGGAAAAAGTAAGTCCTGCTACTCCCTGACTTATCCTAAATATTTGTATTTTACATTGGTCATTTGTCCGAATTTTGAAATCAGAAACGGCCTTTAGAGACTTTGTTTCCTGTTTTGTTCACACCTATTCACACCCAACATAACCCGCCGAAACAATGCGCTGTAGGACGTTGGTACACAGCCAGGCACTGACGTGTCTCTCTCTCTCTCTCCTCACTGAATGAATGACAAATGGATGAATGGGCAATAATTGTTCACCTTACTTCACAATGGAATTTAAATTAGGCCAAACTGAATGATAATGAGGGTGAAGAGGTTGATTTAAATTAGAAAGACAATACTGTAATGATGAGTTTGTGTTATGCCTATTTATCAGCGTTGGCGCTCATGTTTAAGGCAAATAATTTGACCACGCCTTATGGGTTGATATCATTCTCTTTGAAGTTCTACTTTGTAAAAATAAGCTGTTATGGGACTGTTTTATTTACTTTATTTATATTTACTATTTACTATAATTATTCAAACTTATTGTAAGGGAAAACAAAAACATGCTATGTGTTGCAGTAGGCCTTTAGAATAAGGCAAAACATATCCTTGACTATCTGAGTTGACGAGCGAAGGGAAGCAAACGATGCCAGCCCACTGAATGACAAATGGATGAATGGGTAATAACTGTGTACATTACTCCACGGTCAAATTTAAAATAGTCCTAATTGAATGATAAGGAGGGTTACGTAGTTGAGTTCATTTAGAACAACAATAGTGTAATGATGAGTTTGTATTATGTCTATTTATCAGTGTTGGCGCTCATGTTAATAATTTCCCCGTGCACCTTGTGGGTTGATACCATTCTCTTTTACATTTTATTAACTATAACTCTATTGTGAATCACATTTATTGTAAGGGAAATGATAACATGCTACGTGTTGCAGCAGGCCTTCAGAATAATGCTAAACATATCCTTGACTCTATCCAAGATGATGAGCGAGGGAAAATAAATGATGCCACTCAGCCTGCCCACCGAAACTACACAAACTATACCGAAACTCATTTAACACATGATAACAGTAAGCCTATAGACAAGATTCAATTGACAATAGTCTGATGAGTGACAATACTATCAGTTGTCAAATTGTACATGAAGAGATAGGCACATCTTGTAATTGACAGACGCAGGGCAAGGAACATCACTATCAAATCCTCCGTCAGTCACATGCAGGTAAAACATTTTGATTTCTATAAGAAAGAGCATATTCTGCAGTTTCTACTGGCCTGTTCGGATCAGGTTACTGTGGACCACAATCCTACAGAGACATCTCTCTGGGGGAGAGATCAAGAGAAATCAAGAGATATGGAGGTGGGTTTTTTTTCCCACCTCACACCCATTGTAAATCTTAAGGCAGCAGACAAAATCCCTTTGTCCTCTCAGTGTGGAGGAATGGAATGTATGATGGGCCTATGGAGAAATAACCTCAGAACAGTCACATGCAATAAATGGACTTGGGGACAATATGTTTCGTCAGCCAAAATGGTGGTGGAATATGAAAATTAATGTAATTTTTGTTATGTTATTAAATGACGACGTTATAACAAAAACATTGTAACTTGAAGAGTTTTCATAATATGTACCTGATGTTTGCATACTGTACGTTGTGTGGAAAATGTTCATTTCAAAGAGAATGTTTTTTTAAAGATGAAATGTGAAGTTAGTTGTCTAAATTGGATCTGAGTCAAATTCAGACCTTGACTCGTAACTAGTGACGCCCCAGAGAATTTGCCATAAAGACGGATGCTACGGTTGAGTAACTGTATCTGTATCTAAGGTGAATTCAAGCAGGACCACCCAGTTATTCTCTCCAATGAATCGTGCGCCTACACTGCTTTCATTCCCACGCTGGAACCATCTACACGGCTGATCGTCCTCACAAGACCCTCTTACAGAACAAGCGCGAGGAAACAGACCATTAAGAGCAAGGACACTGACATCGTGTGGACAATCAGAGACTTACACCCGGTAACAACAGAAGTGTCGCCATCAGAGGGGAAGTCGGAACTCGGTCCACGAGGAGATAACTACATCATTATATTCTGACCCATAAGAGCTGTAGTTCGGGGCAAGGTGTTAGGGGTAAAGTAAGCATAGTTTACAAATGTATCCAAGTGTGCTTTTCTCTCGTGCACTCTCTCTTTCTATATTCCCATTTTGTGTGTCATATTGTGTTGGACCGCTAGGGACCTATTTCATTGTACTAAGTTCTAATCAATAGCCTAGACTGTGTGTTTGTGTATCTTATATTATCAGTATATTATCAATAAATAATCATCTCAATTGGTGTGGTAAGGACTCATTTAGTGGGACTCGGGTTTGTGCAGATTCCTGGATTATGCAACGTTCAGGATGAGACTGTAGAGGAAATCGATTAATTAGCAACTGTTGTAAATTCTATATTGATATTCTTTTGAGTTAATTTGGGAAATGGAAACTCAATAAAAACAAACTTTCCCATGGTGCCCCAGGTTACTGAGTTAATGATGACCTGATGAATTTAATCACGTAATTATAAACAGTTAATAATTCGATGAACAGCAGTCGTCACAATCAATACAACGTCACAACACTAGTAACATAATAAAAATATGATATTCGGTTGTTTTTTTTCTAAATACATTTTCTTATTTTACACAATGTTTCTTTTAATCTGCCAAAATGAAATTATAAAAGGACTTCTTTGTGATGGACTTGAACTAGTGGTTTTTAGTTTTAACTTATAGCCTAGAGTAAAATAAACAAGGGAAAATGCTATTATGTTCTTTGAAATAATTGTGTTTTAGTATTCTAATGTTGCCTAAGGCCTTTATAAACACAACCAACTGTATATTATTCCAATAGCATATTTCTCACTCAAACTTTGTAGAATTACACTAAGCATATCCTTGACTCTATCTAAACAAATAACAGTTGTTATATTTTTTTACATGGATATATTCCCATGAATATTTATTCATGCTTCACAACTGTTTATGCTCTATTTATCACCCGTTGGTGCTTATATTTGGGCACCTTGCGGGTTGATATGCATCTGATGTTAAAGGGGACTCCGGGATGCCTAGTAACACTCAACGTTCTCTAGCGGGTACTTATAGGCTCAAAGGCCAGGCTGTTCTAGTGTTGACTACCGTTTTTTTTTAAATACCTTTAGGTGTTATCATTCCCTTCCTCAATGAAGTGGAAATGCTTAGTAAGTCTGGCATTTTTCAGATTGCCTGTTGTGCATCAGCCATAATCGGAGCATGGTGCAGCAAGAGACTAACAGCAGTTTGACTCACTCGGCCCCAGACATGCCCGGGTAGACTCCGTCAGCAATGCAGACAGACAGGGTGCGCACGTGGTCAGCAACGACGCGGTATGCCATGTCCACTTTGCCCACATCCGCCTCTCCAGTCCTCCCTCTATACTCAGGGCAATTGGAGCGCTAGATGGATTTAGATGATAACTAAATGAGAAAAAGAAACAAACCAAACTACAAAACAGACAAATCATTTGGCACTAATACTCTCCTGTAAGAAAGATATAGACGTCAGTGAACATTCATTTAATCCCGTGGGAGCAACAGAGCCATAGCAGTTCATTGTGAAATTAATTATGACACATAATTTGGACAATCAGATACAAATTTACCTATGTAGGGAAGGTTTAGTTCATTATCTTTCTTGCCAAAAATATAATCTTGATTAATTCTCAGCTAAGATCCTTCTTATCTTTGAAATGTATTCTATACTGAACAAAAATATAAACCCAACATGTAAAGTGTTGGTCCAATGTTTCATGAGCTGAAATAAAATATCCCGGAAGTGTCCATATGCACAAAAAACTTATTTCTCTCAAATTTGGTGCACAAATGTATTTATATCCCTGTTAGTGAGCATTTCTGCTTTGCCAAGGTAAATCTATCCACCTGACAAGTGTGGCATATCAAGAAGCTGATTAAACAGCATGATCATTACACATGTGTGCCTTGTGCTGGGGACAAAAAAGTCCACTCTAAAATGTGCAGTTTTGTCACAGAACACAATGCCACAGATGTTTTGAGGGAGCATGCAATTGGTATGCTGTTGGCATGCTGACTGCAGAAATGTCCACCAGAGCTGTTGCCATATAATTGATTGATAATTTCTCTACCATAAGTCGTCTTCAATGTCATTTTAGAGAATTTGGCAGTACTTCCAACTGGCCTCACAACCACAGATCACTTGTAACCACGCCAGCCCAGGACCTCCACATCCGGCTTCTGCACCAGGTGAAGCTGGTGGTTGAGTGAATGCCAAAAGCATGCAAAGCTGTCATCAAGGCAAAGGGTGGCTACTTTGAAGAATATCAAATATAAAATATATTTTGATTTGTTTAACACTTTTTTGGTTACTACATGATTCCATATGTGTTATTTCATAGTTGTGATGTCTTCACTATTATTCTACATTGTATAAAATAGTCCAAATAAGGAAAAACCCTGGAACAAGTAGGTGTGTCAAAACTTTTGACTGGTAATATATAATAATTTCTAGACACATAGAACTCAATTTATATCTACAGATGGCATTAAATAGGGTGTCCTGGATATTTCCTGCAGGGGTTGATTCTGGGTCCTGTACTTTTTACATGAACAATATCAACTTTATCTGTAAATAACTGTAACCTGCACTTGTATGCCGATGATAATGTTGCGTATGCTATTGTCCCCCACGGTCCTTTGGTCTATACTGAGTTAGGTAAATCAGCTTTTAGTTGTTTCCTTGCACCTTATCTGTGGAACAATCTTCTAAATGTTCTTACATTTTATGTTATGGTGCTTTTTGGGGGCAATTCACAAAGCTGATTAAGGATCGTACTACTCATTAATGTGTTCGTTTTTTATGGCCGTGTTTTTCTTTCTGCTTGCATTTTGTATTTAGATTTTGATGTGTGTATTTTCTGTAATTTATGTAATTCAGGACTCATCTGTAAAAGATACCTTGATCTCAGTATGACTTCCAGATCAAATAAAGGTTAAATAAAATGTCTGCTTCTCTTCCTTCACATGTATTTTGTTTAATTTCTTAAATGTTTTTCTTCAATCCTCTATCTTATTGTACCTAATTATCTGTAAACAAACTAAACTTACCTGTTGTATAGCAGACAGCAGAGGGGTAAAGAGGTCAGTGTCGTAGTTGGAGCGTTGTCCTTGGAGAACGGTCACCAGTCGCTCCAGACCCATGCCAGTGTCCACGCTGAACTGGGGGAGTGACCGTAAGCTGTGATCTGCCTCTCTGGAACAGCCAAACGCAAGGAGTCAGACATAGGCTTGTAAACACAGACACACAATCCACCCTAGTAATTTGATTCAGTCATGGAAAAAGTATAACAGTCCATAGTAGAGTGAACTCCAGATGGAATATATTTTCATCACATAATAATGTAAAGATGTTATCGTCTTGCTAACATCCTCTGCCAAGGTTAGAGTGCATGAGCATTAGCAGAAATTGTTCCTAACTAGCTAGCTGTGTGTGCCAAAAGTGCTTGTGTTTGTTTATCTTTGATACATGAGACCTTGGCTGAAATAAAAACGAAATGAGTTCGCAAGTGGGCTTGTCCGAATACCCAAACTTGCATTCTAAATAGTACATCGATTGGGTATGCAAAAACATAAAGTTTTATAGTATGTTACATTACAAAAATGTATTATGTTTTAAATGCCAGGAAGTCAAACTAATTTAAGCTTTTCATTTAGTATGAATTCACTGTACACTATTTATATTCAGTAATGAGGATGAGTTGTACCAAAATGTACACACGGTGGGAAACAACGCAGTTGTGCATTAGATGATGCAATCCTATGAATGAGTCTAGAATGTTGATATTTGTTGCTTACTGCAACATTTTTATACTAAACAGCATGTTCTAAATAGTATATAGTATGGTTAATTAAAAACCAAACTATAAGCCCCTGGTAGTAGGTATAGCACCTGTTGTATTGCATGAAGACCAGGTTCCAAATCTCGACCACATCAGGACTGTCTGCATTGACCAGCGATGCTGCGTTACGGCCCCCAATGTGGTCATAGTGGATCTCTGTGCAGGGGCCACAGGGGCCAATCTCCCCCATCTCCCAAAAGTTGTCCTTCATCCCAAATGGCAGGAGGTGATCAGAGGGCACTCTACAAACAAAAACATCAACCAAAAAAGAGAACGGCAAAGGATCAAAACACAAATGAGTCAGGAAGTTGTTATTATCTTGGAGAGGAAACTATGGCTTTCATACCCCATGCTTAGCCAGATGTGGCGTGTTTCCTCATCTGCTGGCAAACCAGAGGTGGCATCACCGGCAAAGTATGAGACGTAGAGGCGTTCTGGAGGAATCCTGTACTCCTCTGTGAGTAGACGCCAAGCCATGATGCACGCTTCCTCCTGCACAGAGACACTTTTAAACCTGCCTTTTAAACTGCTATGGCATCATAGATCACAGCTACATGTATGTCACACACCTTGAAGTAATCGCCAAAGGACCAGTTTCCTAACATCTCAAAGAAGGTGTGGTGGTAGACATCTCGACCAACATCTTCCAGGTCGTTGTGTTTACCCCCAGCCCGGACACACTTCTGACTATTCACCACCCGCCGGTATGTGGCCATTTCACTGCGCGGGTCTGCTGCTCCAAGGAAAATAGGCTTGAACTAAGTGAAGAGGAGAAGAGAGGCGTCATTCCAACTCAGAGCCAGTGAAGTTGAAGCACCCCAAAAAAGCTATGAAGGCATTTGATGCATGGCCTAAGGTATGGTATGTATACACAACTTTTCACTTTTACGCAAAAAAAATCAACAAGTCAACAAGACACAAATCTGCATTTGACTGGAATTGCCTTTAGATAGCTAGCTAGTAGGTCTATGTATTGTCTACACTCGCCAATGCTGTTGTTCACGCGGGACTGTACACCCATAGAGCAACAGAACTGTCAGAGGTGTCAAATCTCCAGTGTCATGCATGAGGCTAGCTTTCTTCGCTATAGCCCCTTTGCCAATAATCAAATTAGTGTCTACTGTATTCGATAATATAGCTAATACTTCATGTGAAAACCGACCGATGATTGTTCAATTTACCTGGTTCATGCCTGCGTTGACAAACAGGAGACTCGGGTCTCCCCGCGGACGAACAGGGGAGGATGGCACAATTATGTGTTGGTAGAGTTCATGAAAAAAATCTGTGAACGTACGCCGCACACGATTAGACGAAAAGTCTGTTTGAACCTGAGAATATGACCTTGATAAATATCCTCTGACGCTTGAAAGTGATGTTAAATTATTGTTTATCACTGCTCTGTACCAATGTGTCAAGCGTCTCATGTGCGCCGCCATGTTGGCAGCTCTTCTTCTTCGGTGGAGTTTAACTGCGGTTGGCATCAAATGTTAATGGGGCATTACCGCCACCAACTGGACGGGCTGTTGAACGAGAAAATACCAAACATATTGCCGAAAAAAGGGGGAAACGATATCATACCAAATACAAAAATAGACAGACGCATCAACAAGCAAAACCCACCCCCCTCATTCAGTCACAGTCCAATCCAATTTCTCTGACTCTTTCCTGTGCTTTACAGTTGATGACTATTGCAATAAATGACACAAATCCCACCCTTTTAACATGTAATGTATCATGATCCCTTAGTTGGTGTGAAACCTTCACTGGTGGTGTCTCTACTACCATTGTTTCTTCACCACGACTCACTCCTTCCCTCTTCTCATCGCGTCCAGATAGGAGAACCCCTGGAGAGCACTTACTCTTACCACCTCTGTCTCCTTTGGGCGTATGTTTGTCACCACAATTGCAGCATTTCAACTCAGCTGGCATACGATACTCTTCCCATCTGCATACACTTGACACATTACCATATATTTTGGGGCTTGTGCACGAAAGCTCTTACAGGGTATTTCATGAATCCTAACTTTACATGAGAAAGGAGAGACTCTTCATCAAAGAACAATAGTTTGATGAAGCAAATGTCTTTACTCCATCCACCATATGGGTCAGTTGATGTGCACCAAGCACTCCATCAAGGTCTTCAGTTATACAATCTGCATTTACTTCATGCCCCATCCCAGAGATAACCCTCTTGATATGTGCCCTGCTTAGAAAAACCATACACAAAACATTCCACTAGGATATCTTTTTGAGATGCACAGCACACTTTTTCTGCTCCGCAGACACACGATCAAAAAATGTGTCTAGATTAGGCTTGGATTTCAGTACACCTTTACTTCTCTTGTTTCCTTTCTTTTTCACAAATGTAACCCACTTATTCTCACTCTGTGCTCTCATCTTCACCTGAAGCACCGTCGGTTTCAAATAAAACATCCGTTTCCGCCATCTCCTCTGCACAGAGGGCCATGGTGGCAGCTCATCTAAGGTCAAAGGTAAAGGTGTGCAGTCTGTGTCCAATCACTGAAATACTTGTCATGGCCGTCTGAATAGGTGGCCTTGCGACCGTACTTTATTTTGGGTGCATTACATATGGTTAGACTCTAGAAAAAATATTGTAATGCCTGAATGAAACACTCTCTGCACCTGAAATAATTTCCTGACCTACACTTGTCTGAGAAAGGTCTTTAGGTGTGCTAATGTCCAAGTGAAGTGCAAAATCAAATAGACTTTTCCTGTGTGCTTGCCCGAACTAAAATGTTGGTGTAAAAATGTGAATTATAAAAAACTACACCTTGAGAATACTGACAAATGAGATGACATTGACTTGATAGTTATAAACAGTTGGAGCTATATACACTGCTCAAAAAACAAAGGGAACACTAAAATAACACATCCTAGATCTGAATGAATGAAATATTCTTATTAAATACTTTTTTCCTTTACATAGTTGTTTTTTTTTTTTTTTTACCTTTATTTAACCAGGTAGGCAAGTTGAGAACAAGTTCTCATTTACAATTGCGACCTGGCCAAGATAAAGCAAAGCAGTTCGACAGATACAACGACACAGAGTTACACATGGAGTAAAACAAACATACAGTCAATAATACAGTATAAACAAGTCTATATACGATGTGAGCAAATGAGGTGAGATAAGGGAGGTAAAGGCAAGAAAAGGCCATGGTGGCAAAGTAAATACAATATAGCAAGTAAAACACTGGAATGGTAGTTTTGCAATGGAAGAATGTGCAAAGTAGCAATAAAAATAATGGGGTGCAAAGGAGCAAAATTAATTAATTAATTAATTAAATACAGTTGGGAAAGAGGTAGTTGTTTGGGCTAAATTATAGGTGGGCTATGTACAGGTGCAGTAATCTGTGAGCTGCTCTGACAGTTGGTGCTTAAAGCTAGTGAGGGAGATAAGTGTTTCCAGTTTCAGAGATTTTTGTAGTTCGTTCCAGTCATTGGCAGCAGAGAACTGGAAGGAGAGGCGGCCAAAGAAAGAATTGGTTTTGGGGGTGACTAGAGAGATATACCTGCTGGAGCGTGTGCTACAGGTGGGAGATGCTATGGTGACCAGCGAGCTGAGATAAGGGGGGACTTTACCTAGCAGGGTCTTGTAGATGACATGGAGCCAGTGGGTTTGGCGACGTGTATGAAGCGAGGGCCAGCCAACAAGAGCGTACAGGTCGCAATGGTGGGTAGTATATGGGGCTTTGGTGACAAAACGGATTGCACTGTGATAGACTGCATCCAATTTGTTGAGTAGGGTATTGGAGGCTATTTTGTAAATGACATCGCCAAAGTCGAGGATTGGTAGGATGGTCAGTTTTACAAGGGTATGTTTGGCAGCATGAGTGAAGGATGCTTTGTTGCGAAATAGGAAGCCAATTCTAGATTTAACTTTGGATTGGAGATGTTTGATATGGGTCTGGAAGGAGAGTTTACAGTCTAACCAGACACCGAAGTATTTGTAGTTGTCCACGTATTCTAAGTCAGAGCCGTCCAGAGTAGTGATGTTGGACAGGCGGGTAGGTGCAGGTAGTGATCGGTTGAAGAGCATGCATTTAGTTTTACTTGTATTTAAGAGCAATTGGAGGCCACGGAAGGAGAGTTGTATGGCATTGAAGCTTGCCTGGAGGGTTGTTAACACAGTGTCCAAAGAAGGGCCGGAAGTATACAGAATGGTGTCGTCTGCGTAGAGGTGGATCAGAGACTCACCAGCAGCAAGAGCGACCTCATTGATGTATACAGAGAAGAGAGTCGGTCCAAGAATTGAACCCTGTGGCACCCCCATAGAGACTGCCAGAGGTCCGGACAGCAGACCCTCCGATTTGACACACTGAACTCTATCAGAGAAGTAGTTGGTGAACCAGGCGAGGCAATCATTTGAGAAACCAAGGCTGTCGAGTCTGCCGATGAGGATGTGGTGATTGACAGAGTCGAAAGCCTTGGCCAGATCAATGAATACAGCTGCACAGTAATGTTTCTTATCGATGGTGGTTAAGATATCGTTTAGGATCTTGAGCGTGGCTGAGGTGCACCCATGACCAGCTCTGAAACCAGATTGCATAGCAGAGTAGGTATGGTGAGATTCGAAATGGTCGGTAATCTGTTTGTTGACTTGGCTTTCAAGACCTTAGAAAGGCATGGTAGGATAGATATAGGTCTGTAGCAGTTTGGGTCAAGAGTGTCCCCCTTTGAAGAGGGGGATGACCGCAGCTGCTTTCCAATCTTTGGGAATCTCAGACGACACGAAAGAGAGGTTGAACAGGCTAGTAATAGGGGTGGCAACAATTTCGGCAGATAATTTTTAGAAAGAAAGGGTCCAGATTGTCTAGCCCGGCTGATTTGTAGGGGTCCAGATTTTGCAGCTCTTTCAGAACATCAGCTGAATGGATTTGGGAGAAGGAGAAATGGGGAAGGCTTGGGCGAGTTGCTGTTGGGGGTGCAGTGCTGTTGACTGGGGTAGGAGTAGCCAGGTGGAAAGCATGGCCAGCCGTAGAAAAATGCTTATTGAAATTCTCAATTATGGTGGATTTATCAGTGGTGACAGTGTTTCCTATCTTCAGTGCAGTGGGCAGCTGGGAGGAGGTGTTCTTATTCTCCATGGACTTTACAGTGTCCCAGAACTTTTTTGAGTTAGTGTTGCAGGAAGCAAATTTCTGCTTGAAAAAGCTAGCCTTGGCTTTTCTAACTGCCTGTGTATAATGGTTTCTAGCTTCCCTGAACAGCTGCATATCACGGGGGCTGTTCGATGCTAATGCAGAACGCCATAGGATGTTTTTGTGTTGGTTAAGGGCAGTCAGGTCTGGGGAGAACCAAGGGCTATATCTGTTCCTGGTTCTAAATTTCTTGAATGGGGCATGTTTATTTAAGATGGTTAAGGAAGGCATTTAAAAAATATCCAGGCATCCTCTACTGACGGGATGAGATCAATATCCTTCCAGCATACCCCGGCCAGGTCGATTAGAAAGGCCTGCTCGCTGAAGTGTTTCAGGGAGCGTTTTACAGTGATGAGTGGAGGTCGTTTGACCGCTGACCCATTACGGATGCAGGCAATGAGGCAGTGATCGCTGAGATCTTGGTTGAAGACAGCAGAGGTGTATTTAGAGGGGAAGTTGGTTAGGATGATATCTATGAGGGTGCCCTTGTTTAAGGCTTTGGGGAGGTACCTGGTAGGTTCATTGATAATTTGTGTGAGATTGAGGGCATCAAGTTTAGATTGTAGGATGGCTGGGGTGTTAAGCATGTTCCAGTTTAGGTCGCCTAGCAGCACGAGCTCTGAAGATAGATGGGGGGCAATCAGTTCACATATATGGTGTCCAGAGCACAGCTGGGGGCAGAGGGTGGTCTATAGCAGGCGGCAACGGTGAGAGACTTGTTTTTAGAGAGGTGGATTTTTAAAAGTAGAAGTTCAAATTGTTTGGGTACAGACCTGGATAGTAGGACAGAACTCTGCAGGCTATCTTTGCAGTAGATTGCAACACCGCCCCCTTTGGCAGTTCTATCTTGTCTGAAAATGTTGTAGTTTGGAATTAAAATGTCTGAATTTTTGGTGGTCTTCCTAAGCCAGGATTCAGACACAGCTAGAACATCCGGGTTGGCAGAGTGTGCTAAAGCAGTGAATAGAACAAACTTAGGGAGGAGGCTTCTAATGTTAACATGCATGAAACCAAGGCTATTACGGTTACAGAAGTCGTCAAAAGAGAGCGCCTGGGGAATAGGAGTGGAGCTAGGCACTGCAGGGCCTGGATTAACCTCTACATCGCCAGAGGAACATAGGAGGAGTAGAATAAGGGTGCGGCTAAAAGCAATAAGAATTGGTCGTCTAGAACGTCTGGAACAGAGAGTAAAAGGAGGTTTCTGGGGGCGATAAAATAGCATCAAGGTATAATATACAGACAAAGGTATGGTAGGATGTGAATACAGTGGAGGTAAACCTAGGTATTCTTGGAGGATTACAGATTTGAGGTAAATAATACTTTTTTATAAATATAAATTGGTGAGGCGGGTTGCAGGAGAGTGTTTTGAAGATGAGTTGATGGAAAATAAACATAAAATGTATGTGAAAAAAGTTGTAAATATATATATATATATATATATACAGGACACGACAAGACGAGGACAAAAAGACGTCTGAACTGCTATGCCATCTTGGTTCATCTTGGCCATCTCTGAATGTGCTGACAACAAAATCACACAAAAATTATCAATGGAAATCAAATGGAAATCTCCTCCCAGACCTGGACTAAAGCATCCGAACAACTCCTGGACAGTCTGTGGTGCAACGTGGCGTTGGTGGATGGATGAGGTGGGGGACATGATGTGGACTAAAGCATCCGCCAACTCCTGGACAGTCTGATGATGTCCAAGATGCTCAATTGGATTCAGGTCTGGGGAAGGGGGGCCAGTCCATAGCATCAATGCCTTCCTCTTGCAGGAACTGCTGACACACTCCAGCCATATGAGGTCTAGCATTGTCTTGCATTAGGAGGAACCCAGGGCCAACCGCACCAGCATATGGTCTCACAAGGGGTCTGAGGATCTCATCTCGGTACCTAATGGCAGTCAGGCTACCTCTGGCGAGCACATGGAGGGCTGTGCGGCCCCCCAAAGAAATACCACCCCACACCATGACTGACCCACCGCCAAACCGGTCATGCTGGAGGATGTTGCCCTCCTACGGCCTTCTCCCCGTCTCCTGATGTACTGGCCTATCTCCTGGTAGCGCCTCCATGCTCTGGACACTACACTGACAGACACAACAAACCTTCTTGTCACATCTCACATTGATGTTCCATCCTGGATGAGCTGCACTACCTGAGCCACTTGTGCGGGTTGTAGACTCCGTCTCATGCTACCACTAGAGTGAAAGCACCGCCAGCATTCAAAAGTGACCAAAACATCAGCCAGGAAGCATAGGAACTGAGAAGTGGTCTGTGGTCACCACCTGCAGAACAACTCCTTTATTGGGGGTGTCTTGCTAATTGCCTATAATTTCCACCTGTTGTCTATTCCATTTGCACAACAGCATGCAAAATGTATTGTCAATCAGTGTTGCTTCCTAAGTGGACAGTTTGATTTCACAGAAGTGTGATTGACTTGGAGTTACATTGTGTTGTTTAAGTGTTCCCTGTTTTGAGCAGTGTAGTTAAATAACTGAACAGCAGGACATTTCCAAGATTGTCCCTTCAGTACTGCACTATACACTTTAATTTCCTGCATAAATAATTGAGGGACAAATTGAAAAGGTTCCAAATGAAATCCTGCTCCAAGTATGTTAGTAATTATGTTGTTTCCTCATTTCTTTTATTATCCTGAACAAAATTATAAATGTAACAAGAAACAATTTAAAATATTTTACTGAGTTACAGTTCACAAATGGAAATCAGTCCATTTAATAAATTCATGAGGCCCTAATCTATGGATTTCACATGACTGGGAATACAGATATGCATCTATTGGTCACAGATAGCTTTTAAAAAGTTAGGGACGTGGATCAGAAAACCAGTCAGTATCTGGTGTGACCACCATTTGCCTCATGCAGCGCGACACATCTCCTTCGCATAGATTTGTTTAGGCTGTTGATTGTGGCCTGTGGAATTTTGTCCCACTCCTCTTCAATGGCTGTGCGAAGTTGTTGGATATTGGCTGGAACACGTAGGTTATACAGAGCATCCCAAACATGCTCAATGGGTGACATGTCTGGTGAGAATGCCGGACATTTTAAGCTTCCAGGAATTGTGTACAGATCCTTGCGACATGGAGCCGTGCATTATCATGCTGAAACATGAGGTGATGGTGGCGGATGAATGGCACAACAATGGGTCTCGGGATCCTGCCACGATATCTCTTTACATTCAAATTGTCATCGATGAAATGCAATTGTGTTCGCTGTCAGTAGCTTATGCCTGCACATACCATAACGCCACCACCACCATGGGGCACTCTGTTCACAATGGTGACACTAGCAAACCGCTCACCCACACAACGCCATACACGTGGTCTTCGGTTGTAGGTCTGGTTGGACGAAGTGTCAAATAGAAGCAAAGAGAGCAAATGGAACAAAACGGGGAGGGACGTCATCTAAAGGCAGTGTAAGTAGTTGACAAACGATGTAAGGCAATAATAGTGTACCGAGGCACTGCAAAAATAACTCGACCATTATCAGACTCTGGTTACCGGTCTGGATACACATGCTCTGCCTAGAATGTTTGGCTGCCCAAAGGTGGAACAACTAGGTAGCCTACTCATGCAGTACTTGGCCATGTACTGTTATAATCTCCACCCAGCACAGCCAGAAGAGGACTGGCCACCGCTCAGAGCCTGGACCCTGTCTAAGTTTCTTCCTAGGTCCTGGCTTTTCTAGGGAGTTTTTCCTATCCATCGTGCTTCTACAGTTGTGGCCAAAAGTTTTGAGAATGACACAAATATACATTTTCACAATGTCTGCTGCCTCAGATTGTATGATGGCAATTTACATATACTCCAGAATGTTATGAAGAGTGATCAGATGAATTGCAATTAATTGCAAAGTCCCTCTTTGCCATGCAAATGAACTGAATCCCCACAAAAAAACATTTCCACCGCATTTCAGCCCTGCCACAAAAGGACCAGCTGACATCATGTCAGTGATTCTCTCGTTAACACAGGTGTGAGTGTTGACGAGGACAAGGCTGGAAATCACTCTGTCATGCTGATTGAGTTCGAATAACAGACTGGAAGCTTCAAAAGGAGGGTGGTACTTGGAACCACTGTTCTTCCTGTCAACCATGGTTACCTGCAAGGAAACACATGCCGTCTTCATTGCTTTGCACAAAAACAGCTTCACAGGCAAGGATATTGCTGCCAGTAAGATTGCACCTAAATCAACCATTTATCGGATCATCAAGAACTTCAAGGAGAGCGGTTCAATTGTTGTGAAGAAGGCTTCAGGGCGCCCAAGAAAGTCCAGCAAGCGCAAGGACCGTCTCCTAAAGTTGATTCAGCTGCGGGATCGGGGCACCACCAGTACAGAGCTTGCTCAGGAATGGCAGCAGGCAGGTGTGAGTGCATCTGCATGCACAGTGAGGCAAAGACTTTTGGAGGATGGCCTGGTGTCAAGAGGGGCAGCAAAGAAGCCACTTCTCTCCAGGAAAAACATCAGGGACAGACTGATATTCTGCAAAAGGTACAGGGATTGAACTGCTGAGGACTGGGGTAAAGTCATTTTCTCTGATGAATCCCCTTTCTGATTGTTTGGGCCATCTGGAAAAAAGCTTTTCCGGAGAAGACAAGGTGAGCGCTACCATCAGTCCTGTGTCATGCCAACAGTAAAGCATCCTGAGGCCATTCATGTGTCATGACGTTGGCCTGGGGGTAGGTTTATGACAGTCATATATACCTCCTCCCCCCTTTTTCCTCTCTCTACCCTACTGATGTTACATTTGCAAACCCCTTGGTTAACATAGAGATTCTGGGAACATCAGAAGGTGGGGGGAAATGAACTATATTCTGGTAATCTGACCAATTGAACATATGCGGTGGTACTTAATGAATATGATGTCAGTTCGGTTGTCATCTGAGACATTCTCATCAATGATAAGATGACATAAACTCTACAGTGGAAAGTCTGCACATCAGAGTTATCAGATTCACATGGAATTGTTGTTCAATTTAAATGTTTGAATATATAAATATTTTTGATGGAATTAAATGTGATTTTAGCTTCTAAAATGTGAAAATTGGGTTTTCATAAGGTTAGGGCTCTGCTCAATCAGTGGCCCGCCCCTGTGAAGACTAATGGGTTACAAAACTTTTCAGACACACCCTTCTCGCTCCACTATATAAAGCCTTGACGAAAATGTAACCTCCAGTTCCGAGGATGTGAGGACGACGGTCCGATGTCAGAATGGTTCAGATAATAACTTCAGAACGAAGCCAACATCAGCATGAGCTTTGGTTGCGAATGGTATGAACTTTTGAACTCTTATTCACTACAGAAGTGATACCTCCTAGCCGTTGAGTTAGCAACAGCAGCTGCAAACAAGGGTTAGGAAGGAACAGACAGAGTATCCCATTTATCACACAACGCCGTTACTACAACGTATTTAACTGACCACCAGAGACATTCTTCAAAGGACAAAGGACTCGGTTGGGCAACACAGCCTTCCATCTACCACCAACCTACCGAAGCGCAGCTCAGAGTAAATATTTATTGCATTTTCCTTTTCCAAATGGGCGGTAATTTAGAATGCATAAGATTCTGTATTTACGGTAGCACAGCTTCTTCCTTTGTTACTCAGTCTTCCCGCACTTTCACTCAAACCCAGCCTCTTTTCTTTTGTGTAACAAGCTGTCATATCTGTTCCGCCCGCTAGGGACTTTTTCCTTTATGACATAATTTCTAATCAAGTTATGATTAATTATGTGTATGTGTAATTCTGTGTGATTAGTTAGGTATTTAGTAAATAAATAATTAAACCCAATTTTGTATTGCTGATTCAACTTGTTAGCCAGGGTTCAAGAGGCGGTTGGACAAACAAAACCCCCCAAAAATTCTGACAAACTCCAAGCATTGATTATGCAAGAATGGGCTGCCATCAGTCAGGATGTGGCCCAGAAGTTAATTGACAGCATGCCAGGGCGGATTGCAGAGGTCTTGAAAAAGAAGGGTCAACATTGCAAATATTGACTCTTTGCATCAACTTTATGTAATTGTCAATAAAAGCCTTTGACACTTATGAAATGCTTGTAATTATACTTCAGTATTCCATAGTAACATCTGACAAAAATATCTAAAGACACAGAAGCAGTCTGGCTTTAGATCGGGGCACAGCACCACAACTGCAGCTATGGCAGTGGCAAACGACATCATTAATGGACTTGATAAAAAGCAACATTGTGCTACTCTGTTTGTGGATTTATCAAAGGCCTTTGATTCAGTTGACCATGAATTGTTACTAGCTAGACTCAGAAACATTGGTCTCAGTGAAGGGGCAGTAAATTAGTTTAGGAACTATCTTTCTGACAGAACACAATGTGTATATACTGACAATCATAAGTCTAGCTTTCTTGAGATTAATAGAGGTGTGCCCCAAGGTTCAATTTTAGCTCCTGTGTTGTTCTCAATTTTTATTAATGATTTTGGAAACGGGATGTAACCAGCAAAGTTACATCTATATGCAGATGATACAGTTATATTTTCATGTGCTCCTTCTCTGGTTCAGACTGTTGAAGAGCTCCAGACTGCTGTTCAGTCACTGCAGGCCTCCCTTTATGGTCTCAAACTGGTCTTGAATATACAAAATACAAAATTCATGACCTTTACCAGAGCTAGAACTCTGCCAGAGAATGTTAAAATTGTCACATCTGGTTGCTTATCCATTGAAAAGTGTCATCCTACAAATACTTAGGTATTTGGTTGGATGACAAGTTGTCCTTTAAAGTTCATGTGGATAATCTTGTGACAAAGCTTAAATTGAAATTGGGTTTTTATTTTCGTAATAAGGTTTGCTTCCCGCTTATGGCTAGAAAGAAGCTTGTTCAGGCCACCTTTCTCTCTGTAATTTATTATGCATATGCATATACTTGTTGTATATGCATATATGCAGCCTCCTCCTTCTTACAGAGACTGGACTCTGTTGATCATGCATCCTCGCGCTTTATTACAAATGCCAAGTCACTCACCCACCATTGCACATTGTACCAAATGGTGGGTTGGACCTCACTTTATATGCGTAGAAAGATACATTTGTATGTGTTCATCTACAAAGCCCTTTTGGGTAAATGCCCTCTTTAGCTCTGTAGTCTGGTCTCCTTCACCAACAGCAGTTACCATACCCGTCTGCTAGGTGGTTGCTTCTTATTAAAACCCCCAGGACATTCACAGTATTAGGCAAGACTGCCTTCTCTTCTTGTGCACCAGATAATCCATGCTTCATCTAGATATGTTAGTGGCACTGAATGAATTTAAAATATTGATGGGAGACTCTGTTACCGAGGAGTCTAAATGCTTTTTTTGGCTGGATCATGTTGTTGTATTGTATTGTTGTATGTTTTAATTCTGTAATGTACTAATAGTTGCTGCATTCTTGGCCAGGTCTCCCTTGAAAAGGAGACTTTAGGTCTCAATGGGCTTTTCCTGGTTAAATAAAGGTTAAAAACAATTTTTTTAAATGACTGAGACGTGGATAAGGAAGAGTGTGTTGAATGCTGATGTTAACCTTTCTGGCTATAACCTTGTTCGGCAAGACAGATCTTCCAAAGGTGGGGGAGTGGCAATATTTACCAAAAATGACCTACAGTGCTCGGTTGTCTTCACCAAGTCTGTCCCCAAACAATTTGATTTGCTGGTTTTAAGCATTCAACTTTCAAATAGCTCTTTGTTGACTGTTGCTGGGTGCTATCGTCCTCCATCACCAGTCTGTACCCTACCTGCCCTACGCTCTCTCCTGGCCCCTTGCACTAAGTAAATTTGTCCTGCTAGGTGGCCTAATCTGGGACATGCTTAAACCACTTGACCAAGTCTGAAAGTAATGGGACTCCCTAAATCTTTCTCAGATTATTACCAATCCCACAAGGTATGACTCCAAACACCCAGAAAAGGTTATCCTCACAAATAATCCTGATAGGTATCAGTCTGGTGTTTTCTGTAATGACCTTAGCGATCACTGTTTTACAGCCTGTGTTCGTAATGGCTGCTCAGTGAAACGCCCTGTCCTGATTTGTCACAGCCGCTTGCTAAAAAACTTTAATGAGCAAGCCTTCCTTCATGAACTGGCCTCTGTAAAATGATATAGAATCAGCTTTATCCACTCTGTCGAAGACGCTTGGACCTTCTTTTTTGATATTTTCAGTGGTATTGTTAACGACCACGCCCCCATAAAGAAAATGAGAATTAAAAACAGGTTCAGCCCCTGGTTCGACCGTGATCTTGCAGAGTTACTCCACCTCAAGAATTGCATTTGGCGAAAGGCTCGGCACACGCATACTCAGGCTGACTGGCTCTCGTTCAGGCAAATAAGAAATAAGTGCACTCAAGCTATCTGGAAGGCCAAAGTTAGTTACTTTACGGAGCAGTTCTCTCTCTGTGGGTCTAACTCCAAGAAGTTCTGGAAAACGGTTAAAGACCTGGAGAATAAACCCTCCTTCTCACAGCTGCCCATGTCCCTTAATGTTGATGATGTTGTTGTTACTGACAAGAAGCACATGGCTGAGCTCTTTAATCACCATTTCATTAAATCAGGATTCTTATTTGACTCAGCCATGCCTCCTTGCCCATCCAACATTTCCTCATCTCCCACCCCTTCTAATGCGACTATCCCCGATGCTTCTCCCTCTTTTTCCCCTGCCCCGCTACAAAGTTTCTCCCTGTAGGCAGTCACTGAGTCCTAGGTGCTAAAGGAGCTCCTGAAACCTAACCCCCAAAAAACATCTGGGTCAGATGGTTTAGACCCTTTTATCTTTAAGGTTGCTGCCCCTATCATCGTCAAGCCTATCTCAGTCTCTCTTTTCTGGGGAGGTTCCCACTGCTTGGAAGGCAGCCATGGTTCATCCTTTATTTAAAGGGGGAGATCAAGCTGATCCTAACTGTTATAGGCCTATTTATATTTTGCCCTGTTTATCAAAAGTGTTGGAAAAACTTGTCAATAATCAACTGACTGGCTTTCTTGATGTCTATAGTATTCTCTCTGGTATGCAATCTGGTTTCCGCTCAGGTTATGGACATGTCACTGCAACCTTAATGGTCCTCAATATTGTCACCATTGCCCTTGATTCTAAGCAATGTTTTGCTGCTATTTTTATTGACTTGGGTATGATAGACCATTCCATTCTTGTGGGCCGGCTAAGGAGTATTGGTGTCTCTGAGGGGCTTTGGCCTGGTTTGCTAACTACGTCTCTCAAGGAGTGCAGTGTATAAAGTCAGAAAATCTGCTGTCTCAGCCACTGCCTGTCACCAAGGGAGTACCCCAAGGCTCGATCCTAGGCCCCACGGCCTTCTCAATTTACATCAACAACATAGCTCAGGCAGTAGGAATCTCTCTCATACATTTGAGAGTGCTGTGGTAGCCATGTTGGTTAAGTCTGCCTTAAATTCTAAATACATCACAGACAGTGTCACTAAAAAAGCACCCCCACACCATCACACCTCCTCCTCCATGCTTCACGGTGGGAACAACACATGCGGAGATAATCCGTTCACCTACTCTGCATCTGACAAAGACACGGTGGTTGAAACCAAAAATCTCAAATTTTGACAGATTTTCACCGGCTAATGTCCATTGTGTTTCTTGGCCCAAGCAAGTCTGTTCTTATTATTTGTGTCCTCTAGTAGTGGTTTCTTTGCAGCAATTAGACCATGAAGGCCTGATTCACGCAGTCTCCTCTGAACAGTTGATGTTGAGATGTGTCTGTTACTTTAACTCTGTGAAACATTTATTTGGGCTGCAATCTGAGGCTGGTACTGTAACTCTAATGAATTTATCCTCTTAAGCAGATGTCTCTGGGTCTTCCTTTCCTGTGGTGGTCCTCATTAGAGCTAGTTTCATCATAGCGCTTGATGGTTTTTGCGACTGCACTTGAAGAAATGCTCTTGAAATTTCTTTGGATTGACTGACCTTCATGTCTTAATGATGGACTGTCATTTCTCTTTTCTTATTTGAGCTGTTCTTGCCATACTATGAACTTGGTCTTTTACCAAATAGGGCTATCTTCTGTATACCTTGTCACAACACAACTGATTGGCTTAAACGCATTAAGAAGGAATGAAATTCCACAAATTAACTTTTAACAAGGCACACCTTAATTGAAATGCATTCCAGGTGACTACCTCATGAAGCTCGTTGAGAGGATGCCAATAGTGTGCAAAGCTGTCATCAAGGCAAAGGGTGGCTACTTGAAGAATCTCAAATATAAAATATATTTTGATTTAACATTTCTTTGGTTACTACATGATTCCATGTGTTATTTCATAGCTTTGATGTTTTCACTATTATTCAATAATGTAGAAAATAGTAAAAATAAAGAAAAACCCTTGAAAAAGTAGGTGTGTCCAAACTTTTGACTGTACTGTAGTTCTGTTCAGAACAAAACGATTAGAAAATCATTTTGGTTCCAACCCCTGATGAAGAAACGTGCTCCAGATGGAAAGGATGAATGGATGAAGGATGAAGCAGTATGAAGTGCAGCTTGCACGTGCCTATCAAGTCGAATGGGTGTTAGTAACTCAGTTCTTGGGATCGGAGAATCATGGTCGCTTGGATCTCAGTATCAACCAAATCAGCCTTCACACAGATTTTGACAAAAATAAAAACTTGGAACACTGTGCTGCTGATAAACATTTGCTGTCATAAAACAAAACAAACTAAAATCTTGTAAAAATAACATTGCTCAAAAGACTGTATAATTCACTTTTCGACCAGGGGTTATCTGGGTTGTGGGGTTTTGACTAAATAGTATACAGTTTGTCAGAATTGACCAGATTTGACTCCACATCGCTCTCCATGAGGAGAGCCTCCCTCCCCTACGATTTCTAGAATGTGAATACATTCTGACCGTTCCAATTGGTCCCAGAAACGGATGGGTTGGGCCAGAGCCAGTTTGGTAGAGACAATCCAAACGCTTATGAATTTGTGTTTGTCAGTTTGAAGTCACACAAAATACTTCTAGGGTGGCAGATTCTGAACAAATGTACTGTACAGTGTGTAGCGATCGATAGAGCAGCAATTCAGGGCGAGTCGTCAGGCAAGATTAGGAGAATATACGCAGGTTAGGATAATTCATGTAGAAGGTTAGGATAATTAGGTTACGATTAGGAAAAAGGGTTCGTGTTAGCTAAAATACAAACATTCCCACTTCTGACGTCAATTTGATATAAGCTTTATTCTATCTAGGCATGACAGTGATGAGGTAATCTCTACTGGTTTGTAATGGTATCTGGCGCTGTTTGTCACGAACCGCTAGAACAGGGGTTCCCAAACTTTTTTGGCACACAACCCCACATTGATATAAGAACTTTATCATGACCCCACCATGTGAAAAAAAGAATGTAATCAACAGCCAATATTTCCTTTTTTGTTTGAGGCTATGGCAGTCTATTACAAATCAGTCTGACAATATTTTTGACAGTATTTCATATTTCAGTCCGAAGTATGGTTAGCAGTAACTGAAATGCTTCCGAAAGTTATTGGGAAGTTCAGGAAAACATCAAGGAAAATCATCAGGCAATAATTGTGACTGATCTTCTGTGTAGAAAAGAACATCATCAATGGTTTGAATTATGATATACTTATAAATTCTATTCTTCAAAAATCAATGGGTACATATCATTAATATATAAATCCAAAAATGTAGCAACTGCTCATTGAATCAATCAAATTGGCTTTATATAGCCCTTTTTACATCAGCAATTGCCACAAAGTGCTTTACAGATACCCAGCCTAAAACACCAAAGAGCAAGCAATGCAGAAGCAGATACTAAGTGACCACCCTAGAAAGAAGGAACCAAAGAGGAAGCAGGCTCTAGGTGGTGGCTAGTCCTCTTCTGGTTGTACCGGGTAGAGATAAAGAGTACATGTTTCCATTAAGGCCAGATTGTTAATCAGTTCATGGTGTGCATGCTTGGCAGACTGATAACCACAACAGGATGGAGCACACAAAAATACATTCAAACTTTGATAACCAGCAGGATCAGAACCATAATGGCTACAGAGGGTGCAAACACTTCCAAATTGTGATAAATAAGTTTAGCTACTCACCTTTCTGTACACTTCACATACAGTATCAGCCTAAGAGCCCACGCTTGTAATGAGGGGCATTATTAAAAACTAATTTGTCTGCGATAAGAGCACCTTTAACCAATATTTAAAAGTGCAGTATTTGGCTGTGTGAGTTGTTGTCCTAAACCTAATCTCTCGTGGACAGACTATGTAACATAAATGGTATCGTCTGTCAAAAGACTGATGTGACGACTAAAGTGCAGTATTTCCTGTGCTTTGGTTTTACATCACTGGTTATTTGGACATATTACGATTGTGTGATGGTGGTGCTTAAAGTGGGGATGGGGATTTCAAGCAATGATTTCAAACAGAAAGTTTTCAGAAGTGGTTGAGGGCTTTGGCTGAGAGTTTCCATTTAGCAGGGTGGAGATTTCACTAGTCTCGTTAGTATAATTTTCTCATTCACCTTTCTCCAGAACCTAATGGAGCATCTGACGCAATTACACAATATTTTAGTTCAGGGTTTCCGAGGTTATCCTAAACCCACACATTTCTATCTGAGAGAACGCTGATTGGACTGGCCATTTTCTAACTTCAAACAAATATTGGAGAAAGGCCAGACTGATACGTGAAGTACGATTTTATTTAATAAAATCACAGCCCAACTCTGGTAATATTGATTTTTCCTTTATAAGAGCTCTTAAAAACAGTATCGACAAAGATGAGTGTCCTATAAGTGGTAATAAGAGGCAGTGTGTCAAGGCTGGAGGGAACTTCTTGTCTCTCCCTCTAGGTGGTGATTTTGCCAGGCTGTTTAAGACTGAAGCCTCCACCGGTGAAGCATGGACCATCGCTGCGCTGGGGCAGGATCACCGACTGTCCCACCTGGGCCAGGCTCCTCTCTTTCTCCCTGCGGACACACAAGAGAGTTCCAGGAAATCTGTCACACAGACACATGCAGACGCATTTAAGAGTTGCTCCGTCAACACACACACACACACGGTAAGGTCGCCCTAAGCTCTAGCTAATTGATTCTCTGGTCGTCTTCCCAGCTTTTTTGATTTGAGCAGTTGAGTCTCCTCAGAGGAGGAAGGGGAGGACCATCCTCCTCAGTGAATTTCAGAAAAATAAAAATTGTAAAATATTTAAAAAGTTTTTCCAGATAAAACTATACTAAATACAGTTGAAGTCGGAAGTTTACATACACTTAGGTTGGGGTCATTAAAACTTGTTTTTCAACCACAAAACACAGAATTGCCCATTATTTTTTATTTTTTTAATGTAGATATGATTTTTAGGCCGTATCACACAAGGGTTGCGAAAATGAAGTGAGTGTGTTTGAATGCGTGATCCTAACTGATGGTGACCTTCAATGTGAGGTGGGTGATCAGTGATGGCTTCAGACATACTGTACCATAAATTATACAGTTGAAGTCGGAAGTTTACATACACCTTAGACAAATACATTTAAACTCAGTTTCTCACAATTCCTGACAATTAATCCTAATAAAAATTCCCTGTTTTAGGTCAGTTAGGATCACCACTTGTTTCTTAAGAATGTGAAATGTCAGAATAATAGTAGAGAGAATGATTTATTTAAGCTTTTATTTCTTTCATCAAATTCCCAGTGGGTCAGAAGTTTACATACACTCAATATGTATTTGGTAGCATCACCTTTAAATTGGTTACCTTAGGTCAAATGTTTCAGGTAGCCTTCCACAAGCTTCCCACAATAAGTTGGGTGAATTTTGGCCCATTCCTCCTGACAGAGCTGGTGTAACTGAGTCAGGTTTGTAGGCATCTTTGCTCTCACACGCTTTTTCAGTTCTACCCACCATTTTTCTATGAGATTGAGGTCAGGGCTTTGTGATGGCCACTCCAAAAGCTTGACTTTGTTGTCCTTAAGCCATTTTGCCACAACTTTGGAAGTATGCTTGGGTTCATTGTCCATTTGGAATACCCATTTGCGACCAAGCTTTAACTTCCTGACTGATGTCTTGAGATGTTGCTTCAATATATCCACAACTTTCCTACTTCATGATGCCATCTATTTTGTGAAGTGCACCAGTCCCACCTGCAGCAAAGCACCCCCACAACATGATGTTGCCACCCCTGTGCTTCAAGGTTGGGATGGTGTTCTTCGGCTTGCAAGCCTCCCCCTTCTTCCTCCAAACATAACGATGGTTATCATGGCTAAACAGTTCTATTTTTATTTCATCAGACCAGAGGACCAAAAAGTACGATCTTTGTCCGCATGTGCAGTTGCAAACCGTAGTCTGGGTTTATTATGGCGGTTTTGGAGTAGTAGCTTCTTCCTTGTTGAGCGGCCTTTCAGGTTATGTCGACATTGGACTCATTTTACTGTGGATATAGATACTTTGTACCCATTTCCTCCAGCATCTTCACAGGGTCATTTGCTGTTATTCTGGGATTGATTTGCATTTTTTGCACCAAAGTACGTTCATCTCTAGGAGACAGAAGGCGTCTCCTTCATGAGCAGTATGACGGCTGCGTGGTCCCATGGTGTTTATACTTGTGCACTATTGTTTGTACAGATGAACGTGATACCTTCAGGCATTTGGAAATTGCTCCCAAGGATGAACCAGACTTGTGGAGGTCAACAATTATTTTTCTGAGGTCTTGGCTGATTTCTTTTTATTTTCCCATGATGTCAAGCAAAGAGGCACTAGGTTTGAAGATAGGCCTTGAAATACATCCACAGGTCCACCTCCAATTGACTCAAATGATGTCAATTAGCCTATCAGAAGCTTTCTTGGGCGCCCTGAAGCCTTCTTCACAACAATTGAACCGCTCTCCTTGAAGTTCTTGATGATCTGATAAATGGTTGATTTACATGCAATCTTACTGGCAGCAATATCCTTGCCTGTGAAGCGCTTTTTGTGCAAAGCAATGATGACAGCACGTGTTTCCTTGCAGCTAACCATGGTTGACAGAGGAAGAACAGTGATTCCAAGCACCACCCTCCTTTTAAAGCTTCCAGTCTGTTATTCGAACTCAATCAGCATGACAGAGTGATCTCCAGCCTTGTCCTCGTCAACACTCACACCTGTGTTAATGAGAGAATCACTGACATGATGTCAGCTGGTCCTTTTGTGGCAAGTGCTGAAATGCAGTGGAAATGTTTTTTGAATTCAGTTCATTTGCATGGCAATAGGGACTTTGCAATTAATTGCAATTCATCTGATCAATCTTCATAACATTCTGGAGTATATGCAAATTGACCATCAAACAAACTGAGGCAGCAGACTGTGAAAATTAATATTTGTGTCATTCTCAAAACTTTTGGCCACGACTGTATGTAAACTTCCGACTTCAACTGTATAATTGTGTTTTATGCTTATTGCACGTTTATAAAACACAGACTAGCCAGCTAGTATAACAGTATTTGGTTAAAATGCTGCAAGCGGTACCCTAATGTCCTGCGACAAACTGAGTATTAATTTTCGCAAATCAATGTTCATTGATACTCCTGTTTTAGTAGTGTCTGCTCTGTGCGCAATTTGAGTAGTTGAAACATAAAAAGGATATTGTTCAAAAAGTTAACTTCTCTATTATAGTAAAATAATGTCTAAATGTGTTTTGGTGTCCAGATGACCGATTCTGTTGGACCAAACCTCAAATACAAATAGCGAGTTGAAACCACTTGTCAGAGAAGATGTGATCTCTGAACTTTATTGGCGTGAGTGGCATGGGGAGAGGGGCTTGGTGTGTGTGTAAACCATAGAGGAAGAGGCAAAGCGAGAGGTTCCACTCTCGCTAAAATCTGTCCAAAATAAGGCCAATGTGTTTCTATGGGCTTATTTTGGACCTAAGCTAGTCACCTGCCTTCCGGCCTTTGTGACAACGACTCCCATTGTTAGGGCGGAGATGTGCAACTCGTCATTATATACAGATCTCTGGTGTAAATGGGAAGGTGCACACAGCACAGAGGAGTGAAGGAGATGAGACCAAAAATACAACATGAGAACAAGCGGACATAAACAATCATAAAAAAGAAAAATAACAAAACCTTGATTCTTGCGATACAGGCATTTGGAATATCACACAAACATATACACTCAAATGAATTTGATATATCGCCCAGCCCTACTTGAACAGTTCAATCAGTTTAGATCAGAAACCCCAGAATGAGCTCAAGTGTGATTCACGTGGTTGGTAAGTACTATACCAGGATAATCTTTACCTGCACTGCTGTTCTTTGCGTTTCTGATTGAGGTACTTCTTCTTGATGTTCTGCAGCTCATGGGCCAGTCTCTCAATCTCATACTTGTACTCCTGTGTCTGGGACTCATACATGTTCAGCTCTGATGACAAAGCCTGGATGTGGGGGATTAAAAGGACATCTAAAATAAATCAACTTCAAGCAGCAGCATAGGACTAAACTGAAAATGACATAGCAGGGAAAAAGTTACTCTGGGCCTGTGAGCTTGGCTCGCAAGCCTGTGCATGGTCCTGCTGTATCTGAAGTGGCCATTTCTCTGCCAGTGGTCAGAGCTGCTTGGAAGTAGAGTGAGAGAGAGAGGCAGACAGACAGATGAGGGATGTACAAAAAGAAGATGAAAGGCACAGAGGACCTTGAGCTGTTTTGTCTTCTGCCTCAGTGTCTGCTGGTAGATTTGAAGCTGCTCGGCTGCCTCCGGTCCAGGCTGCCGGGACAGAATGTGCTTCAGCTCCACGTACAGCTTCTCCTTCTCCTGAGCATTTAAGTGGAAGAGAGGGGACGTTAGGCAGCCAAACATTCAGTCAGGGATGGGCTCTTTAAAAACGTGCACACATCCCACTGGGCGCCTCCTTACCAGCTCTCGACCCACCCATTATTTACATATTTGCATACTGTATCTACACCGAGTATATAAAAATTAAGAACACCTGCTCTTTCCATGACATAGAGTGACCAGGTGAATCCAGCTGAAAACTATGATCCCTTATTGATGCCACTTAAATCCACTTCAATCAGTGTAGATGAAGGAGAGGAGACAGGTTAACATTTTATTGCAGTGGGCTAAATCAGTGCCTCTTGGCAGTCTTAAAGAAATCTACTTTGAAACAAAAGTATACACCTCACACACATGGTGAGCCATAAACATGGTGTTTATGGCCTTACAAAAAATAAGACACCTGTATACCATGTCACATATAGAGTTGAAATGTACTTCATTTTTAGTTTGCTTTCTAATATTACACTTTATATATCACAGAGGACTGAAATATATCAAAACTGTTTGACATAGAAACACCAGATTTTCAGCGTAAAAAAAAAAAAGTTTATTAATTTAGAAACTATGAAAAATAAGGTCACTAGGTCATTTGACTCCAGGAAAGGGTTTTAAAGAAGGATTTTTAAGCCTCGAAACAATTGAAATATGGATTGTGCATGTGTGCCATTCAGAAGGTGAATGGGCAAGACAAAGGTTTAAGTGCCTTTGAACGGGGTATGGTAGTAGGTGTTTAGTGTTTGGGTAGCCAACAGGATAGCCAACAGGATAAGACAGATTTATCTGGAGTTTACCTGTAATAAAAGCTCTTTCTCCACCACCTCCTCGCTCTTGGTTATCAGACGCCTCTGTAAAGAGTGAATCTTCTGGATCAACTCATAGGTGCTTGGGTCGCTGGCCTGAAGAAAGTCAAATAAGAGGCATTAATGTATAACCCTAAATAGGTTCTCTGGCTATGTCTCACAGAAGCTAGGCCGAAGCATTAAGAAGTTAATGTACTGAAACAGGTCTAAATGTTTTTGAGCCCAAGCACTCACAAAATATGCACACACACACACACACACAATCACACACACACACCTCCAGCCTTCTCCAACGATGTACATTCATAGGATTCTCCAGCTCCTCCTCCAAGGCTCTGCACCTTGTCCTCTCTTTGAGCAGCTCCTTCTGCATGTGGTAAACCTCACGTCTGTCACAAAACCCAAAAAAGGGCATCAAATGTCATGGCATTTCCTCATCACATATTGTATGACAACAAATTCAAGTGGGGCATAGATTGAAAACAGACTTCAATTCCACTATTTTCATTAATCATTAAGGATGTAAAAAAACCATTTAAATAGTGAAATAATGTGAAAAGAAAAGTTATTAAGAATTTTGCATAAATTACAGACATTGATTAGGAGTTTAGTGTGCTGTGCTCTTCGAATGGTGTTGGGTTCTAATTTGAAATATACTTATTCCTGTCACTATATAATAAGTTATTGATTACATAACATGTATGATAACTGTTTATCTTTTTTAGGATAGGGGGCAGCATTCGGAATTTTGGATGAAAAGCGTGCCCAAAGTAAACTGCCTGCTACTCAGGCCCAGAAGCTAGGATATGCATATAATTGGTAGATTTGGTTAGAAAACACTAACGTTTCTAAAACTGTCAAAATAATGTCTGTGAGTATAACAGAACTTATTTGGCAGGCGAAACCCAGATACATTTTTTTTTTTAGGTGACAGTGTTTTCTTTTTTCTTTTTTTAATTTTACCCCGTTTTCTCCCCAATTTCGTGGTATCCAATTGTTGTAGTAGCTACTATCTTGTCTCATCGCTACAACTCCCGTACGGGCTCGGGAGAGACAAAGGTTGAAAGTCATGCGTCCTCCGATACACAACCCAGCCAGCCGTACTGCTTCTTAACACAGCGCGCATCCAACCCGGAAGCCAGCCGCACCAATGTGTGACAGTGTTTTCAATGGGTTTTCTATGCGGATCTAGATTTCTAAGGCACTTGCTTGCAGTTGCTATCGCTTCCACTGGATGTCAACAGTCTTTAGAAATTGGTTGATGTTTTCTTTTGAGTAATGAAGAAGTATTGCTGTTCAGAACAAGAGTCGAGTCTAGTGTACTGTTGTGGTTGGGGCGCACGACCTAAAAGCTCGCTCCACTTTGTGGGAATTGACATTTTGGAGATATAACGACGGAATTTATCGAACAAAAGGACAATTTATGATGTTTATGGGACATATTGGAGTGCCAACATGAATTATATCGTTATTTCTGAGTTTTGCGGGTTGAATTATGATTGTCATGTGTTTGTTTGATGGGGTGCTGTCCTCAGATAATTGCATGGTTTGCTTTCACCCTAAAGCCTTTTTGAAATCTGATATGGTGGCTAGATTAACAAGAAGTTAAGCTTTAATTTGGTGTATTGGACTTGTGAATGTATGAAAGTTAAATATTTCAAATAATTCTTTGGGAATTTCGCCCTCTGCCATTTCACCAGACGTTGTTGAAATGTTCCGGTAGCGGAACCCCTAGCCGTAAAAGGATGTTCTGTGTCATTGAAAGGTGTATAAGGAACGTGTATGGAAAGTTAATGAGGGAGGCGAAGGGCAACAGTTAGTCTTTGATAAAGCAGGCCAGCTGCGGAACCAGGGAGGAGCGAGGCATTCGACTTGAGGTCCAAGTCAACAGAAGAAGTGAGAAGAAACCTCTTGGAGGGGGGCCAGAGGGGCCCACCCCAACAACCATCCTACTACAGTCCTATCTCACACATATTCACTTCCACGCCTACAAAGGTTCTAGCATCAGGCAAGGCCATGACTATACCATTTGAGAGGAACCAAGTTAGTTCCTGCCTAGCAACGTAGATGCATTGGCTATGTAGATGTGCAAGGAGTTGACCCCGCTTAGTAGGTTAGAAATATAATACACTTTCTTGCTGTCTTGCACTCTCTCACTCTCTACCTCTGTCTTTCTCTTACTCCCTCTCCCTCTTCCCCTTTCAATCTCACCTTAAGTCTTCCACATTAGCCACAGTCTTGGCCAGGATGCCCTTCTCCCGTCTGAGTTTCTTGATCTCCATCTTGAGGAGGCGAATGTCCTCCACCCTCTGGTTGTACTGGATCTCTCCCTTGTTCAGCATGGACTGCTGGATCTTGATCTTCTCGTAGAGTAGGGCCAGCTCATCATTTCGTCGTACCAGCTGAGTGCCCAGGATATCTCGCTCGCTGATCACCTACAAGACGGTGATGGCAAAAGAGCAAACAACAAAAACCCCAGGTTACTTTGATCAAAGACTGTAGAAATACATTTAGAAATAAAACATATTTGTGATATTGGCCCTTTGTGATAACGTGTTTGATTATTTTCCATCTAAATGGATACTGGTAGATGACCTGCTAAATGACCTGCTATTTCCTAGAAAGTCACATTTATAGAATGTTTTACTTGGTCTCATACATTCAAAGACAAACCTCATTAGGAAGAAATGAAAAGCTGCAGCTCTGTCACATTCTGCAGCCACATCAACACAATGTTTTTTGACCCATGTGATGCGAGACCACAAAGGCATGACAGATCTGCTGGCTGATGAAAACATCTCTCTCCATCCCAGGCCTCTATGGGAAGGGCCTGCCCCTTTATTCAAATCAGCACTATTTTATCGCTATGACAGTACTATTTGTCTCTTTGAATGGGCAGTGAGTTCTCAATGAAAGCAGGCAGCCACCTTTCCACCCCTCTCTCTGTCCCTTACCTGATCCAATTCTTTCTTCTGTCTGAGCCGCTCAGCATCAGCGTCGGATATGATCTTGAGCAGCTTTCTCTCCTCGGCCTCCTGGTTGTCGATAAACTGCTTAGTCTCCTGAGCCTGCTGCTTCATTTTCTGGAGCTCGGCCTATGGGAGGAATGGAAAGACGGCCTATACTTAAAATTTGAATTTGAAAATGAGGTAAATGAGGGGTAAAGAAAAAGAAAACACTTTGGGCCTTGGTCAAAAGTTGTGCACTACAAAAGGGAATTAGGTGCCATTTGGAATGCAGCATTTTCTTCAAGAAGGCAGGATGGGTGTCACCCTGGTGGTGAGGGTGTCATCCTGGTGTGATTGAAAGAGTTAAAGCAGGTGCAGCCAGCTGGTTTCTCCACGCATCGCGCCGACAGAAACAAAACATCTTTCTGGTAAGAAGAGGGGCGGGGGCGTATGCCTTATGGCTAACGAGACGTGGTGTGGCCACAACAATATACAGGAACTCAAGTCCTTCTGTTCACCTGATTTAGAATTCCTCACAATCAAATGTCGACCGCATTATCTACCAAGGGAATTCTCTTCGATTATAATCACAGCCGTATATATTCCCCCCCAAGCAGACACATTGATGGCTCTGAACGAACTTTATTTGACTCTTTGCAAACTGGAATCCACACATCCTGAGACTGCATTCATTGTAGCTGGGGATTTTAACAAGGCTAATCTGAAAAAAAGACTCCCTAAATTGTATCAGCATATCGATTGCGCAACCAGGGCTGGCAAAACCTTGGATCATTGCTATTCTAACTTCCGCGACGCATATAAGGCCCTGCCCCGCCCTCCTTTCGGAAAAGCTGACCACGACTCCATTTTGTTGATCCCTGCCTACAGACAGAAACTAAAACAAGAAGCTCCCACGCTGAGGTCTGTCCAACGCTGGTCCGACCAATCTGATTCCACACTCCAAGACTGCTTCCATCACGTGGACTGGGATATGTTTCGTATTGCGTCAGACAACAACATTGATGAATACGCTGATTCGGTGTGCGAGTTCATTAGAACGCGTTGAAGATGTCGTTCCCATAGCAACGATTAAAACATTCCCAAACCAGAAACCGTGGATTGATGGCAGCATTCGCCTGAAACTGAAAGCGCGAACCACTGCTTTTAATCAGGGCAAGGTGACCGGAAACATGACCGAATACAAACAGTGTAGCTATTCGCTCCGCAAGGCATTCAAACAAGCTAAGCATCAGTATAGAGACAAAGTAGAATCTCAATTCAACGGCTCAGACACAAGAGGTATGTGGCAGGGTCTACGGTCAATCACGGATTACAAAAAGAAAACCAGCCCCGTCACGGACCAGGATGTCTTGCTCCCAGGCAGACTAAATAACTTTTTTGCCCGCTTTGAGGACAATACAGTGCCACTGACACGGCCTGCAACCAAAACATGCGGCCTCTCCTTCACTGCAGCCGAGGTGAGTAAAACCTTTAAACGTGTTAACCCTCGCAAGGCTGCAGGCCCAGACGGCATCCCCAGCCGCGCCCTCAGAGCATGCGCAGACCAGCTGGCTGGTGTGTTTACGGACATATTCAATCAATCCCTATCCCAGTCTGCTGTTCCCACATGCATCAAGAGGGCCACCATTGTTCCTGTTCCCAAGAAAGCTAAGATAACTGAGCTAAACGACTACCGTAGCACTCACTTCCGTCATCATGAAGTGCTTTGAGAGACTTGTCAAGGACCTCCACCCTACCTGACACCCTAGACCCACTCCAATTTGCTTACCGCCCAAATAGGTCCACAGACGATGCAATCTCAACCACACTGCACACTGCCCTAACCCATCTGGACAAGAGGAATACCTATGTGAGAATGCTGTTCATCGACTACAACTCGGCATTCAACACCATAGTACCCTCCAAGCTCGTCATCAAGCTCGAGACCCTGGGTCTCGACCCCGCCCTGTGCAACTGGGTACTTGACTTCCTGACGGGCCGCACCCAGGTGGTGAGGGTAGGCAACAACATCTCCACCCCGCTGATCCTCAACACTGGGGCCCCACAAGTGTGCGTTCTGATCAAGTTTGCGGACGACACAACAGTGGTAGGCTTGATTACCAACAACGACGAGACGGCCTACAGGGAAGAGGTGAGGGCCCTCGGAGTGTGGTGTCAGGAAAATGACCTCACACTCAACGTCAACAAAACTAAGGAGATGATTGTGGATTTCAGGAAACAGCAGAGGGAACACCCCCCTATCCACATCGATGGAAGAGTAGTGGAGAGGGTAGCAAGTTTTAAGTTCCTCGGCATACACATCACAGACAAACTGAATTGGTCCACCCACACAGACAGCATCGTGAAGAAGGCGCAGCAGCGCCTCTTCAACCTCAGGAGGCTGAAGAAATTCGGCTTGTCACCAAAAGCACTCAAACTTCTACAGATGCACAATCGAGAGCATCCTGGCGGGCTGTATCACCACCTGTTACGGATCACTCTCCAGAGGGTAGTGAGGTCTGCAAACCGGGGGCAAACTACCTGCCCTCCAGGACACCTACACCACCCGATGTTACAGGAAGGCCATAAAGATCATCAAGGACAACAACCACCCAGCCACTGCCTGTTCAACCCGCTATCATCCAGAAGGCGAGGTCAGTACAGGTGCATCAAAGCTGGGACCGAGAGACTGAAAAACAGCTTCTATCTCAAGGCCATCAGACTGTTAAACAGCCACCACTAACATTGAGTGGCTGCTGCCAACACACTGACTCAACTCCAGCCACTTTAATAATGGGAATTGATGGGAAATGATGTAAAATATATCACTAGCCACTTTAAACAATGCTACCTAATATAATGTTTACATACCCTACATTATTCATCTCATATGTATACGTATATACTGTACTCTATATCATCTACAGCATCTTTATGTAATACATGTATCACTAGCCACTTTAACTATGCCACTTTGTTTACATACTCATCTCATATGTATATACTGTACTCGATACCATCTACTGTATCTTGCCTATGCCGCTCTGTACCATCACTCATTCATATATCTTTATGTACATATTCTTTATCCCCCTACACTTGTGTGTATAAGACAGTAGTTTTGGAATTGTTAGTTAGATTACTTGTTGGTTATTACTGCATTGTCGGAACTAGAAGCACAAGCATTTCGCTACACTCGCATTAACATCTGCTAACCATGTGTATGTGACAAATAAAATTTGATTTGATTTGAGGTTGGTGTTAATATTTGAGTAAAACAAAACGCTCAATTACAACCCTCCTTTCTCTCATGACTAGTTACACCAATGGGTTCCCAGACTAAAAAGTACATTTGCACAGTAGTTACTTCAGCCACTCATACAGTGAGCACGGCATAGTAAATTACCTTCAGAGCCTCCTTCTCTTTCTCCACTCGCTGGAACTCCAGGTGCTCCTTGACCAGGGCAGACTCTTTGCTGTTGATCTCCTCCCTTAGCTGGTCAATCTGATGGTTCATGATCTTCAGTTTCCTCTTCATCTCTGTAATCTCATCCTGAAAGAGAGGACGGAGAGTGAATGAGTGAGTCGACAGACCGGACAATCACCCGCCTTCCTGTCCACACGACTGACTACTCCTATGTAAATCCAACCTGGGCTTCGATGAGGTTCTTGCTGTAGAGGTTCCGATCAGATCGGACCGCCTCATAGAGGTTCTGCTGCTGTTTGAGCTTGGTCTCTGCCTCTGCAATCTTCTTCTTGTACTCAAAGATCTGCATCTCCCTCATTTTAATGTCCTCCATGTGTTGGAGCACCTGTGGAAGAAAAGAACAGCGAGAACAAAGAATCATCCCAAGAGGGGGTTTAGTTTGGGACTTAATATAAGACTTGGGCTTACGTAACCAGAAGCTGAAAGCGAGGTGTTTATAAAAGACAACCTAGACACAATACCGGTTTGTTGTAGTCCTAAATGATAAACTGTAATGTTCAAATTTTCTCCACATGTAAAGATGTTTAGTCTGTTGCAACACACGTCGCATATCACATTATCTCGTCTTCTGTGTTGAAATCCTAATTGATCAACTGCAATGTTCAAATGGAGTTCTCTCCCATTTTCTCTGCTTCATCAACATTAATGCTAGTGCTACATTACTGGTACAGTATGTAACTGAGCCTAAATCCCTGGGGCTGTTATGTATCCAACGTGGATTTAGGATCAGCTATGCCCTTTAGATCACAACGAATAAGACCTGCCAGCACTCTGGGCACCTCATTGATAAGCATTGTGTAATCCTCACACTAAATATCTACGTAACCAATTTCTGAAAACCCATTACTTATAAAAAACATTTGAGATTCATAAACTTGGCGTACACCATACATACGCATGTTTCTCACTATAAAATCAGCCCCGTCCTAAAACTGTGTGCATGTGAATGAGCATTATTTATTCGCCTGGAAAACTTTCACCTTTTATTGTGATTAATAACACCCTATTTTCTGTATAATTTGGAGGTATACTGAAATTAAGCCAGAACAGTTTCACCAAAAACAAGCAATGGCACATTTTATCAAATATTTTGGAAGTGTTACCACAATGTTTTCATCTTTGGGGATTTCTATTGGAAAAGCAGTTTCTGCCTATCTTCATACTGTACTGTCTTTGTCGTTACTAATAGATGTACAAGATACCATATCCAGTCAAAGGGATGGCTAAATCTTGAAACTCCTTTTGTCACCACAGATTTAAGTAAAACGGCTTTTAACTGCTTGGTCTTGTCATGCAGGGCATCCTTGTAAAAGAGTCCTTGGTCTCAATGGAACTACCCTGCCTAAATAAAGGTTCAATAATTCCTATTTATCAATTAGATTGCAAATATAAAGTAAATAGATGTTCGCTCTTCTTAGTAACGACAAAAAGCTGCATTTGTTTTGTCATGATGTTTTTCTGTTGTTGTTTTATGAACAGCGTGTCAACCTAACCATTCCTCATTTGCACAAAGTACTTACTTGCCTGCTTGCAATGCAATAATTACTATAAGTAGCAAGAAGTTGTGCTTTGGATGGTCTGAACTTTGCGTGGAGGTAAGCACATTCTCCAGGCAAGTTCAGTTTTTATAAATGCACTGAAAACGGGTGCATGTTATGTTTTGCACGCAAAATATAATATTTTGTACGTATGCAGCGTTTATAAATGAGGCCCCTGGTCTCTCCACTCATCCCTGAGCTATCTTAGTGCACCTTGTGTGTGAGGTCGCTGGCCTCGTTGATATAGCGGTCACGCTCCTTCTCTAGCTGGTAGATGATCTTGCGCTGCTTCTGGGCCTCGTCGCGGTAGTTCATGATCTCCTGGTCCAGGTTCTTCTTGGACTGCTCATGGAGCTTCACTACATTCAGCTGCTTCTCCGTGGCATTAGCTGCCTTGATCATGTTCTACAATGTACACACACACGTGCATGCAAACACGCACAAAACAAACACACACACACAAATGTACATGCACAAACGAACACAGACACACTTTAACAATGGGTTATGAGCAGATGAGAGTGTGCTTGGTGCACATTTGTCACATTAAGATGTGTCTAATTAAACAAATCATGCTAAACAAGACCTTCAACATGATAGGCTATGTACATAATGTCATGTAGTAGTAGGTGCTGGCAATGCCAGGGTTGTCGGTTTGATTTCTGCATGGGGTACACACGGGATGTTTGTCACTGTCAATGTTGACAGTTCTGCAAGTTGCTTCAAATAGAAGTGTCTGCTAAATTATATTATTCTCTACATACCTTGTTCAGGATGTCTCTTTCCCGCACCAGTTCGTCAATGCCTTTCTTGTCAATCTCCATCTGTTTTTTGGAGGACTCCATTTCTGTTCACAACACATGGTTCATGTTTTTGAGTGAGAGAGAATGACAGAAATTCTGTATAGATAATTGATGTACCTTGCACACAAACCCCACCACAACGTAACCACTACATTTAATATTTTCAGAGTTACTAAAAGGTAAGAAAAAATGTCATCTTCCTGTCAAAAAGAGTGCATTTGGCCTCCCGAGTGGAGCAGCGGTCTAAGGAACTGCCTTGCAGTGCTAGAAGCGTCACTACAGATCCGGGTTCAATCCCGGGATATGTCGCAGCAGGCCGTGACCGGGTGGCTTCCGGATTAAGCGGGCAGTGTGTCAAGAAGCAGTGTGGCTTGGCGGGGTCATGTTTCAGAGGACGCAAGACTCTCGACCTTCGCCTCTCCGAGTCCGTATGCGAGTTGCAGGGATGGGGCAAAACTGTAACAACCAATTGGATATCACGAAATTGGGGAGAAAAAGGGGTAAAAAGTAAAAAGTGCTTTTGACAGAGCAGAGGAGTGTTGAAGTGTCAACCCAGATATTTGTGTGTCTCCAAATCAAATGTTATTGGTCACATACACATGGTTAGCAGATGTTAATGCGAGTGTAGCGAAATGCTTGTGCTTCTAGTTCCGACCGTGCAGTAATATCTAACAACTAATCTAAAAATTTCACAACAACTACCTTATACACACAAGTGTAAAGGAATGAATAAGGAAATGTACATATAAATATATGGATGAGCGATGGCCGAATGGCAAAAGCAAGATGCAGTAGACGGTATAGAGTACAGTATATACATATGAGATGAGTAATGTAGGGTATGTAAACATTATATAAAGTGGCATTGTTTAAAGTGACTAGTGATACATTTATTACATCTATTTTTTAATTATTAAAGTGGCTAGAGATTTGAGTCAGTATGTTGGCACCAGCCACTCAATGTTAGTGATGGCTGTTTAACAGTCTGATGGCCTTTAGATAGAAGCTGTTGTTCAGTCTCTTGGTCCCAGCTTTGATGCACCTGTATTGACCTCGCCTTCTGGATGATAGTGGGGTGAACAGGTCAGTGGCTCAGGTGGTTGTTGTCCTTGATGATCTTTTTGGCCTTCCTGTGACATCGGGTGGTGTAGGTGTCCTGGAGGGCAGGTAGTTTGCCCCCGGTGATGCGTTGTGCAGACCTCACTACCCTCTGGAGAGCCTTGCGGTTGTGGGCGGCGCAGTTGCCGTACCAGGCGGTGATACAGCCCGACAGAATGCTCTCTATTGTGCATCTCTAAAGGTTTGTGAGTGTTTTTGGTGACAAGCCAAATTTCTTCAGCCTCCTGAGGTTGCGCCTTCTCCTGTTGCGCCTTCTTCACCACTCTGTCTGTGTGGGTGGACCATTTCAGTTTGTCCATGATGTGTACGCCGAGGAACTTAAACTTTCCACCTTCTCCACTACTGTCCTGTCGATGTGGATAGGGGGGTGCTCCCTCTGCTGTTTCCTGAAGTCAACAATCATCTCCTTTGTTTTGTTGACGTTGAGTGTGAGGTTATTTTCCTGACACCACACTCTGAGGGCCCTCACCTCCTCCCTGTAGGCCGTCTCGTCGTTGTTGGTAATCAAGCCTACCACTGTAGTGTCGTCTGCAAACTTGATGATTGAGTTGGAGGCGTGCATGGCCACGCAGTCATGGGTGAACAGGGAGAACAGGAGAGGTCTGAGAACGCACCCTTGTGGGGCCCCAGTGTTGAGGATCAGCGGGGTGGAGATGTTTCCTACCCTCACCACCTGGGGGCGGCCCATCAGAAAGTCCAGGACCCAGTTGCACAGGGCGGGGTCGAGACCCAGGGTCTCGAGCTTAATGACGAGTTTGGAGGGTACTATGGTGTTAAATGCTGAGCTATAATCGATAAACAGCTACATAGGTATGCCTCGTGTCCAGATGGGTTAGGGCAGTGTGATTGTGATTGCGTCGTCTGTGGACCTATTTGGGAGGTAAGCAAATTGGAGTGGGTCTAGGGTGTCAGGTAGGGTGGAGGTGATATGATCCTTGACTAGTCTCTCAAAGCACTTCATGATGACGGAAGTGAGTGCTACGGCGCAATAGTTGTTTAGCTCAGTTACCTTAGCTTTCTTGGGAACAGAAACAATGGTGGCCCTCTTGAAGCATGTGGAAACAGCAGACTGGGATAGGGATCAATTGAATATGTCCATAAACACACCAGCCAGCTGGTCTGCGCATGTTCTGAGGACGCGGCCAGGGATGCCGTATGGGCCGGCAGCCTTGCGAGGGTTAACACGTTTAAATGTTTTACTCACGTTGGCTGCAGTGAAGGAGAGCCCGCAGGTTTTGGTAGCGGGCCTTGTCAGTGGCACTGTATTGTCCTCAAAGCGAGCAAAGAATTAGTTTAGTTTGTCTGGGAGCAAGACGTCGGTGTCCGCGACGGGGCTGGTTTTCTTTTTGTAATCCATGATTGACTGTAGACCCTGCCACATACGTCTCGTGTCTGAGCCGTTGAATTGCGACTCTACTTTGTCTCTATACTGACACTTAGCTTGTTTGATTGCCTTGCGGAGGGAATAGCTACATTGTATTTGGTCATGTTTCCGGTCGCCTTGCCACAATTAAAAGCTTGTTTGACTGCCTTGCGAAGGGAATAGCTACACTGTTTGTATTCGGTCATGTTTCCGGTTGCCTTGCCATGATTAAAAGCAGTTCGCGCTTTCAGTTTTGTGCAAATGCTGCCATCAAACCATGGTTTCGGGTTGGGGAAGGTTTTAATAGTCACTGTGGGTACAACATCACCGATGCACTTGTTAATAAACTTGCTCACTGAATCAGCATATACATCAATGTTGTTGTCTAAGGCTATCCAGAACATATCCCAGTCCACAATCGTGGAATCAGATTGGTCGACCAGCATTGAACAGACCTGAGCACGGGCGTTTCTTGTCTATAGGCTGGGAGCAACAAAATGGAGTTGTGGTCAGATTGGAGGGCTTTGTATGCATCGTGGAAGTTAGAGCAGCAATGATCCAGAATTTTTCCAGCCCAGGTCGCGCATTCGATATGCTGATAAAAATTTAGGGAGCCTTGTTTTCAGATTAGTCTTGTTAAAATCCCCAGCTACAATAAATGCAGCCTCAGGATATGTGGTTTCCAGTTTACATAGAGTCCAATGAGGTTCTTTCAGGGCCGTTGAGGTGTCTGCTTGGGGGGGATATACACGGCTGTGATTATAATCAAAGATAATTCTCTTGGTAGATAATGCGGTCGGCATTTGATTGTAAGGAATTCTAGGTCAGCTGAACAAAAGGACTTGAGTTCCTGTATGTTGTTGTGATCACACCACGACTCGTTAATCATAAAGCATACACCCCCGCCCTTCTTCTTACCAGAGAGATGTTTGTTTCTGTCGGCGCGATGCGTGAAGAAACCGGGTGGCTGTACTGACTCTGATAAGGTATCCCGAGTGAGCCATGTTTCCGTGAAACAGATAATGTTACAATCTCTGATGTCTCTCTGGAAGGCAACCCTTGCTTGAATTTCGTCTACCTTGTTGTCAAGAGACTGGACATTGGCGAGTGGTATACTCGGAAGCGGTGTAGGATGTGCCCATCTACGGAGCCTGACCAGAAGACCGCTCCGTCTGCCCCTTCTGCGGTGCCGTTGTTTTGGGTTGCCTACTGGGATCCGATCCATTGTCCTGGGTGGTGGTCCAAACAGAGGATCCGCTTCAGGAAAGTCGTATTCCTGGTCGTAATGCTGGTAAGTTGACGTTGCTCTTATATCCAATAGTTCTTATATCCAATAGTCCCGGCCATATGTAATAAGACTTAAGATTTCCTGGGGTAACAGTGTAAGAAATAATACATAAAAAAAACAAAATACTGCATAGTTTTCTAAGAACGCCAAGCAAGGCGACCATCTCTGTCAGTGCCATCATTCAGGGATGGCGGCTACAAATGCATCCCGGCATGCATTTGTGTGGGCGTGTATATCCGTGTTGGTTTAGTTCTGCGTGTGTGTGCATGTTGAAATCAAATAAAATGTTATTTGTCACTTGCCGAATATAACAGGTGTAGACTTTAACGTGAAAAGCTTGCTTACGAGCCCTTCCCAAAGATGCAGAATAAATAAAAAATATAAAATAGTAACACAAGAGGAATAAAATACACAAGAATGGAGCTATATACAGGAAGTACCAGTACCAGATCAATGTGCAGGGGTATGAGGTATTTGAGGTAGATATGCACATGAAGGCAGAGTAAGTGACTAGGCAGGATAGATAACAATAAACTAAAGAACAGAGTAGCAGCAGCATATGATGAGTGTAAAGGTGTGTGTATATGTGTGCATGTATGGTGTTGTGTGAGTGTGTATATAGTGTGTATTTATTGTCTTGTGAGTGTGCATAGTGTGTGTGTATCCTTGCCTCTCTCCAGGCCAGTGATCTGGTTTTTCAGCATGTCCCTCTGCTGCTCCACTTCCAACTTCTGATCCTCCGTCTGTCGGAACTTCCGCTGAGTGGCCTCTCTCATCTTTGTTAGTTTGGCAATCTCCTGACGCATCTGATTCACCTCCTCCTCCTTCATCTGAGGAGGTGGGAACAAAAGGAGGGAGGAAGAGAGATGAGAAGAGCGAGCGAAAGAGAGAGGGGGTGGGGGGTCAGAGAGAGAGAATAGGTATTTATTGTGTTGCTGACATTAGGGCTCCTGTCCAATTTTCATTGTCTCCCACGCCTCAGCCAGCTTGTCCAGCGCCCATGCCGCGGCTGGTCCGTCAAGCTCCCCCAGGTGGTACGCCTGGTGCCGCCCCTAGAGGGGGAGTACTGTCACGCTTGCTCCCGCTCCCCCTCTCGAGCGCCAGGCTGCCCTTCATTACGCACACCTGTCACCATCATTATGCAATATTGGTCTCACCTGGACTCCATTGCTTTGTTGATTACCCCCTCGATATCTGTCTGCTCCTCAGTTTGTTCCCTGTGTCAGCATTGATGTCGTTATTTTTGCCCCTGTCCAGACGCTGCGCCTGTTCTGTTTCATGTCCGTGTTTCATTAAATGTTTACTCCCTTGTACCTGCTTCTCGTCTCCAGCATCGATCCTTACACTCCTACTTTGCCACACTTTGTGAATATGGGCCCATATGTGCTGCCTTGCAATGGTGTGTGAAAAACAGCCAAAAAACAACCATGGGGTCCCATGATTAATATAAGGTTTTACTGGAATGATGTTTCGATCAACAGTAGGCAGCACTTTGTGAGGGCTCTCTATTGGTTTCTGTCATATGTGGAGCTTCTCACACACACACAACACACACACACACACACACACACACACACACACACAACACACACACACACACACATACACTGGGTGTTTGTGAGCTTTACCTTAAGGTCAGATGCCCTTTGCTGTGTGTCGAGGGAGAGCTGCTCCAAACTCAGGGCATTCTGTTCATTCTCCTGCTGGAGTTTGGTGTTTCTCACTTGCAGTTGCTCCAGCTCCTTTGTGGCCCGCTCATTGAGAATCTGCGAGGGGACAAACGGCACAAATCAAATCACACATTAAATCTAATCCCCCTAAAGCATACATGTAAAAGTTGTATTCCATGTGTGTACGACTGGCACCATCTCTCAAGTTGGTGTTCCCTCGCCAGCCCATCTGTGAAAAGATTGGAGGATGGAGGGGAAGGGAGAGGACCGGTGGACAGGGAAGGGCCGGTGGGATATCACCCCTGGTCACGGCCTCACCTTCTGCTCCCGCAGCTGCTGCTCCATCCTCTGCTGCTCCTCTTTGCTGCGCTGGCTCTGCAGGTTCAGCACTTTAATGTCCGACTGCTTGGTGTCCAGGTCTGTGTGCAGCTGTTTCACTTCCTTCTCCAGCTTCTCCTTCCGCCGTGTCTCCCGCGAGCACTCGTTCTGACGGACCTGAATGTCTTGCTGGAGCTATGTTGGACAGAATATAGGATAAAAACAATGTTGTTACTAGCAAGTATTTTGACAGAAAGCAGGCACTGGAGTGGACTCACTATATAATAAGGCCCCAGTTAATTTAGGGCTGGATGTGCCAAGACTTGTGGACACACTGTACAGCAAATAAAGCCTACTGGTTTATTTGCAACTGAATGGGAATGAGGACTGAAATTATCAACAATTACAGAGTCAGGATCCAGACAACTACCAAGTGTATGGCCATAATACCTACCTAATAACTAATGCCTTACCTGCCAGTTAAGTGAAGGTAAAGCAAATGCACCACATACATTTTTTTTTAAATGGTGATGTTTAAGATGTAATACTACATTTAAAAATCCTATTGAGTTGTTCTCCTTTCAACCAAGAACACGTTTTTAGGGTTATGTACTTCTTCAATATGCTGTCATTAAGTTGATTAACAATAAACACCTGTAAATGTAAATGGTGATGTTGAGTTTCTGCATTACCTGAGATATGGTTTCCATCGCCTTTTCTTTTTGAACCTCCATCTCTTGTTGACTGGAGGTGGCCTTTGTTAGATTCTTTCTCAGTGTCACCACTTCCGTAAGCAGTTCATCTCTTTCCTTGGTTAGTTCCTCTTTGATTTTCAGCAGATCATTTACACTGAAAAACAAATTAGATTTCAGTTGAAACTCCTCTAATGTTATTGTTATCTAGAGATGTAGGCAGTGCTTAATTTGTAGGCTGAGGATCCGTAGGTAACCGCCCCTTCCCGTCACCCTGGAAATATTGTGTTTTTTGTCTTACAGTAACTTTATACTATGCTATTATATTTGGCATTATGTGATCTTGCAGATATTGATTCAGCTTTGATTGACCTTTATCAAACGAGCACTATATTCTCCAGAGTAGTCTGTTCTCTACGGGTAGAGTGTAAATAGAGAATCCTGCACATCCATAGAAGCACATCCACTCTATGCCATATTTGCATCGTGGCATAGAGTAGCCTAGAGCAGAAGCGTTTCTTGCACACAAAAATTTCCTTTTATAAGCGCATTTCATGCAATTCTACATCATTTTACATAACTTTTTTTTGGACCACAGAAATTACCGATATGACAGGCTACTCTGACATTGACAAACTGAGATCAATATAAAAGACTGAGCCAGTCAATGATGAAGATAGGCTAGTGGATGTGCACTCACCAGTAATGGCCGATGCGCTCGTGCCATTATCTCTCAAGATAATTTGTAAAATAGTGTTGTCCCCCTAGAGTCATTATACTGAACTTGTATTTCAATTACAATACTTATAATAGGGCCTATTTATATTTTTATGATGAAGTGCAATGCTGGCGAGATGGAGAGTTACAGACACATGTCTATCAGAGCAGAGAGATCACAAAAATAGAATCTCAATGTAGTTCTGTGAGAGATACAGGTGCATGCTTCTCTAACTCACCACAGCAATGGACAAGGGTTGGTCCCAAAACACAGGCTACAATGTTGTACAATCTTAAACCAGGACCCAGCCCAACACAAATCAATTCTCAGAATAAGTGCAGGCTGAAAATCTAAGCTTTTCCATAACGTTTTTTAGGGGGCAGGAGAATTAACTTTGAGGCAACTTGATATAGCCTAACTAGGATATTTTTATTTTTACATTGCAAATAGAGGAAATGTTTTGTCATGCCATGAGGTACCGGATGCAGGCAAATAGGTGCCAAAACGAAGCAGTCCAAAACTGCGGGATCTTGTTCCGGCAGGATTCGGCTCAAATTAAGCATTGTATGTAGGCCTTCAGGTATGACAATAATCTCTAGTGAATTGGTTAATTCAAAGGAAGTGGACAATTTACAGTGTGAGTGTGCACAACTCAACTCACCCATGTTCTTGACCCACGGACAAGCCAGCACCTTGTTCAACAAGTTTTGTTAGATTTGAAATTTCATGTTTCAATGTTTGAATTGTCTCTTTTGCTCTGAGCTCTTTATCGTGGGCTGCATCAACCATTTTCCAAGCCTTTTCTATTTCCTAAAAGAAAAAAAGTGTTAAATTGTACAGTATGGCCATATTACTATGACAAATCTGGGACATGTTGAAACAAACCACAACTCTAAAACACTGCTCTATTCTGCTCAAAATGAAGTGTGAATATTTTACTCCATAATAGCCTACAAGAGCTTATTGGCAACAACACTAATGACAACCTTCATCCTAACCTTAGGCTGTAGGCCTATTACACATCTCTGCAGCTACTCATGTTTTCACCATAAAATGCCTACCTTCTTCAGAGAAGTTATAGTTGTTTGATCTTCCTGGGACAACTTCAGTGCAGTAGCAACTTTTACTGAATTGGACACTATCTCTGCATTCAGCTCCCTGCATTTTGTCATCAGTCTCTTCTCGCTCTCGTGGGACTTCTTCAGGGCATTGGTCAGTTTCTCATATTCAACCCGGAATTTGTCCAGGCTCTTGTCTCCCACCAGCTCATCGAGAACCTCCTGGAACTCCTTCTCCAGTGATTCAAAACTGTTCTCATCTGCTTCTGGCTTTTGACCTTTATCCTGGGAAAGGACACACAAACTGCAATCAAGCACTTGTCAAATCTGAGAGAGTAAGCTAATTGCAAGGCACTGAAATTGACACATTATGTTCTCTGTATGGTTTCACTCCTGCAAAAACTACTGTAACTGATATGTTTCCTATTCATCTTATGTGTATCTGTTGCAGTTGATCTTGTTTTTTTGCCCTGACTATACAACACATGACCTGATTGTGACAATAAAGATATATTGATTCTTAACTGTCACTAGTTACTATAAGCCTACTATAGAAATGCAGTGACATGAATACAAATTATTGGACGAAAAATAAAGTTAACGAAGAAATCTTGACAGTTCTGCAACGTTAACATACTGCAATCCCGAACCAGTATCTATCTATCTATCTATCTGTGCGTTAGAGACCTCTCGCCCAGAAAGCTGATTCAAACTCCCATTCACCAGATCTGTATGCGTTTTAATGTCAAAATACGTTTGTCGTTAATCACCACATATGGAGTTTCGCTGAGCAATTATCTTAATTTACTCGTTATGACCGGTATGTACTGTCATTGGAGGTGCTGAAAAGGCATTGCTTGTCAATTTTTTATGTAGACCTTTTTTTGAAGTGAATACCGGCCTTAAATGAATATAGTTGCTCCACGAAACTTCATATTTGGCGATCAACAAAAGTATTTTGAATTAGGCCGAACGCTTGCAGAGCTGCCGCTGGTGAATGGAGTTTGAATCGGATTGAGAGCTTTCTTCACACACAGTGTACAGACAGTCACGATACAGTAGGTGATTATTCACTCGTCACCAACTAGACGCCAGAAAACGGACTGAAGTTTTCCAACAAGAAAGCCTTGTGTTTGTTATCCTTTGCTAAACGTTTTTCTGCGGTGTCCACTAATGAATACTACCCAGCGGAAGACAAAGTTAGCTAACGTACAGTAATTTAGCACCTGTTGCACTGTTGCTTTTGTTTTGGCATAAAAAAACGTAGCGTTAGCTATCTAGCTAGCTATAAAAACCAGCACCACTTACCTCCATGTTTCCTGTCCCGTTAGTCAAAAGCGCTTAGTTATAATACACAAGATTGTTATTTCCAAATGTCTGCGACTCATTTGTTAGGACAGATACAGCTGGCTAGCTCCAGTAGCTAAGCTAGCTCTCTGCATGTTGTTCATTCATACACTCCAAGGAAACGCGTCCCGTTACCAGGCAACGACTGCCCGTTCTCTGGGTTCGCGCGGGTGTGGCATGAAGATGATGACTTGAGCCTGCCCTGGGACAAAATTACTTTAATACGTTTCAACTAACTTCACTTTTCACTTTCATCCGTTTAAAAAAAATTATGAACAAGCACTCATTGTAGCTTAGAAATATGTACGTTTTTTTTTACCGTGGTAAAACGTTTATTTGATATTCAATATTCGCGGACATTCGAGCATTCAAAGTTACAGACCTCAGATTGGACTCTTCATGAAGGGAAAAAAAGTGTACATTATTGCTCAGGTCTTATTTTCCCAATTCTGAACCGAGCTTGTAATAACAAGGCTACGGTGTACGCATCCTACAGCACGGTCAATGCACATATACTGAACTAAAAAACACAATATGCACCAATTTCAAAGATTTCACTTGAGTTACAGTTCATACAAGGAAATCAGTCAGTTGAAATAAAATCATTAGGCCCTAAACTATGGATTTCTGGGAATACAGATATGCAACTGTTGGTCACATATACCTTAAAAGAAAGAGGAAGCCATGTGGATCAGAAATAAAAATGTCAGTATCTGGTGTGACCACCATTTGCCTCATGCCGTGCAACATATCTCCTTTGCATAGAGTTTATTAGGATGTTGATTGTGGCCTGTGGAATGTTGTCCCAATCCTCTTCAATGGCTGGGCAAAGTTTCTGGATATTGGCGGGAACTGGAACACGTTGTCCTACTCGTCAATCCAGAGCATCCCAGACATGCTCAATGTGTGACATGTCTGGTGAGTATGCAGGCCATGGAAGAACTAAGACATTTTCAGCTTCCAGGAATTGTGTACAGATCCTTGCGACATTGTGCCGTGCATTATCATACTGAAATATGAGGTAATGGCGGCGGATGAATGGCACAACAATGGGCCTCGTCACGGTATCTCTGTGCATTTAAATTGCCATCGGTAAAATGCAATTGTGTTCGTTGTCCATAGCTTATGCCTGCCAATCCCATAACCCCACCGACCACCATGGGGCACTCTGTTCACAATGTTGACATCAGCAAACCGCTCACTCACACAACGCCATACACGTGGTCTTTGGTTGTGAGGCCGGTTGTGCATACTGCCAAATTCTCTAAAACAATGTTGGAGGCAGATTATGGTCGAGAAATTAGCATTAAATTCTCTGGCAACAGCTCTTGTGGACATTCCTGCAGTCACGACATAAATGGGGCGACAGGTAGCCTAGTGGTTAGAGCATTGGACTAGTACCTGTAAGGTTACAAGATCGAATCCCCGGGCTGACCAGGTAAAAAGCTGTCGTTCTACCCCTGAACAAGGCCGTCATTGAAAATAAGAATCTTTTCTTAAATGACTTGCCTGGTAAAATAAAATTGCACACTCCCTCAAATTTTGAGACATCTGTGGCATTGTGTTTTGTGACAAAACGGCACATTTTAGAGTGGCCTTTTATTGTTCCCAGCACAAGGTGCACCTGTGTAATGATCATGCTGTTTAACAAGCTTCTTGATATTCCACACCTGTCAGGTGGATGGATTATCTTGGCAAAGGAGAAATGCTCACTAACAGGGATGTAATCAAATTTGTACACAACATTTCAGAGAAATAAGCTTACATTTCAATAACCCTTTGACCAGATCACCCTAGCCTTTGACAGGGAAGAGAACATTTAAGCTAAGTGCAGTAAAACATTTGATTTTCCAGTGTTTTATATATATTTCCACACTATGAGGTTGGAATAATACTGTGAAATTGTGAAAGTGATGATAATCCCCTTTTAGTGTAAGATATGTTTGAAAGCCTGTGACAACACCAGGCAGTAATTAGTCAATAGACCAATAAGAAAGAAAATTCCAAACCTCTCTGCAAATGACAGCTAGTTTTCAGTTTTCCACTTCCCACTCAGACCACTCCCAGACAGTCTTAGTGAAATTCTTGCTTGAGAAATTGCTCTTTGCTTAGATGATATTTTAGTTAATTTTTGACAATTTTAATGGAAAACAATCACAGTAAGGTACTTCCTTGTTACCTAGAAATGATATGATATTAATATAAAAATGGCTGCATTGGCCCTGTAAGTTTTAAAGTAAATGTCCTGCTATTCTACACATTTTGCCATGTTGCGTAGAGAAAATGTTGTGGTTTTAAAGCAAGTTTTCTGCAATTCTACACATTTTGTCATGGGGATTTTTGCAGTTTTAAGGCTAATTTCCTGAAATTCTACACATTTTGCCATGACTATATTGCCATGTTAAAATGATATCTGAGTAAGAGTGAGTAGCAAAATCAATGGGGGCCTGCTGGAAGTCAGGGCCGCTGGGCACATGCCCTTCATGCTCGGTCGATAATTCGGACGTGATTAGATAGCTGGCTAGACTAACTTAACATTTCATATTTGTTTAGCAGACATGGGCTAATTAAGTGACTGGTGCACAACCACATGTTTAAATTGCACCTTGTGTATTCTATTATTCTAACTCTCAAGAGTAAGTTGAGACCTTGACTGAGTTCCGCTTATATCGCTTATATGTCTATGGCCAGCCCTGACATCGCCTAGAAACTTCAAACCAATTTTAAACTGTTCAGAAGGGAGAGACACATGCTGAACATCCTTTGTTCTTATTTCATAAGAATTTTTATATTAAAAGTTTGGACTTTACATTTGAATTGCCCCACCATGTGACCTAGACACCTCAAACCAAATTTGGATTGTTTAGAGGATAGGGATACACATTGCAAACCATTTTTTTCCCCCATAAAGCCCTTACACAATTATATACCAATTTCAATAGCTCTTTCACCACGTGATTTGGAAACCTCTATTCACCTTTATATTATTCCTTATATAGAGGCATGTTGCACACCGTTTAGTTTTGACAAGAAACATTTTTAGAAAATCACTTTAAAATGCAATAGCTCCTTCACCACATGACCTAGACACATTGAATAATGACCCTAAGCACACAGCCAAGACAACACACGAGTGGTTTTGGGACGCCTTTGAATGTCCTTGAGTGGCCCAGCCAAAGCCCGGACTTGAACCCAATCGAACTTCTCTAGAGAGACCTGAAAATTGTTGTGCACCGACGCTCACCATCCAACATGACAGAGCTTGAGAGGATCTGCAGAAAAGAATGGGAGAAACTCCCCAAATACAGGTGTACCAAGCTTGTAGCGTCATACAGAAGAAGACTCAAGGCTGTAATCACTGCCAAATGTGCTTCAACAAAGTACTGAGTAAAGGGTCTGAATACATTTGTAAATGTGATATTGAATGTTTCTATTTTTTATAAATTTGGGGTATTGTGTGTAGATTGATGAGGGGGGAGGAAACAATTTAATCCATTTTAGAATAAGGCTGTAACGTAACAAAATGTGGAAAAACTCAAGGGGTCTGAATACTTTATATGAATACAGATATTTAGAATTCAATCTTGTCTTCGTTTTACACATTTGTAGATTTCAAATGGCTTTCTGTGTAGAAGATAAACTGGACAAAATCAGCGTTAATGTTGCTTAATGAAGCGCCAAGAAAGTACTGCAGTAAAAAAAACTAATTGGGGATATTGGTTTGATATTCGGAGTTAGCTCGTCAATACCTCTTTGACGGGCGGTTTTAAGATGATTAGGGTGATATATCTAGAATCAGATGATGATAGAAAGCAAGGTACAGCCTTTTAACCCCCACAAGAATTACATTTAAAAATGTGATTGTTCATTTGTAATTGATTTTATGTAAAAATACGAACTCAAAAAACATAAATAGGCTCTATGATCTTTCTCACTCATACACAAACTACTGCAGCCTACTTGCATGACCTAGAGAGCTAAAATCAATTGTAGCAAAGTGACTGATGTCCCTAATCCATGATGCATCCATTAGAATTCCCATTTTAAAATTAACAGATTATAAATAAATATAATTTTGAATGGCTTCTGATCCACATGCGCTAGAGATCTACAGAGAAGTGTGTTGTGTTTCTTGACCTCTGTTATTATAGTGAATTTTCAAAATGAATCCTCTTTGATTTTCTAAAAGTATTTATCCTATTGGACCTATGGCTATAAATTGACGTACAGATAAAAATTTCAATAGCTTCCAGTCCAACATGTACAGTTGAAGTCAGAAGTTTACATACACTTAGGTTGGAGTCAATAAAACTTGTTTTTTTAACCACTCCACAAATATCTTGTTAACAAACTATAGTTTTGGCAAGTCGGTTAGGACATCTACTTTGTGCATGACACAAGTAATTTTTCCAACAATTGTTTACAGACAGATTATTTAATTTATGATTCACTGTATCACAATTCCAGCGGGTCAGAAATGTACATACACTAGGTTGACTGTGCCTTTAAACAGCTTGGACAATTCCAGAAAATGATGTCATGGCTTTAGAAGCTTCTGATAGGCTAATTGACATAATTTGAGTCAAATGGAGGTGGACCTGTGGATGTATTTCAAGGCCTAGCTTCAAACTCAGTGCCTCTTTGCTTGACATCATGGGAAAATCTAAAGAAATCAGCATAGACCTCAGAAAAATAATTGTTGACCTCCACAAGTCTGGTTCATCCTTGGGAGCAATTTCCAAATGCCTGAAAGTACCACGTCCATCTGTACAAACAATAGTACGCAGGTATAAACACCATGGGACCGCGCAGCCGTCATACCGTTCAGAAAGGAGACACGTTCTGTCTCCTAGAGATTAATGTACTTTGGTGCAAAAAGTGAAAATCAATCCCAGAACAACAGCAAAGGACCTTGTGAAGATGCTGGAGGAAACAGGTACAAAAGTATCTATATCCACAGTGAAACAAGTCCTGTATCGACATAACCTGAAAGGCCACTCAGCAAGGAAGAAGCCACTGCTCCAAAACCGCCATAAAAAATCCAGACTACGGTTTACAACTGCACATGGGGACAAAGATCGTACTTTTTGGAGAAATGTCCTCTGGTCTGATGAAACAAAAATATCTGGTTGGCCATAATGACCATCCTTATGTTTGTTGGAGGAAAAAGGGGGCAGCTTGCAAGCCATCCCAACCGTGAAGCACGGGGCAGCATCATGTTGTGGGGGTGCTTTGCTGCAGGAGGGACTCCTGCACTTCACAAAATAGATGGCATCATGTGGTAGGAACATTTTGTGAATATGTTGAAGCAACATCTCAAGACATCAGTCAGGAAGTTAAAGCTTGGTCGCAAATGGGTCTTCCAAATGGACAATGACCCCAAGCATACTTCCAAAGTTGTGGCAAAATGGCTTAAGGACAACAATCCCATAGAAAAATGGTGGGCAGAACTGAAAAAGCCTGTGAGAGCAAGGAGGCCTACAAACCTGACTCAGTTACACCAGCTCTGTCAGGAGGAATGGGCCAAAATTCACCCAACTTATTGTGGGAAGCTTGTGGAAGGCTACCCGAGACGTTTGACCAAAGTTAAACCATTTAAAGGCAATGCTACCAAATACATATTGAGTGTATGTAAACTTCTGACCCACTGGGAACGTGATGAAATAAATAAAAGCTGAAATAAATCATTCTCTCTACTATTATTCTGACATTTCACATTCTTAAAATAAAGTGGTGATCCTAACTGATTTATGCCAGGGATTTTGTATTAGGATTAATTGTCAGGAATTGTGAAAAACTGAGTTTAAATGTATTTGGCTAAGGTGTATGCAAACTTCCAACTTCAACTGTTTTTATTTTACCTTTATTTAACTAGGCAAGTCAGTTAAGAACAACTTCTTATTTACAATGACAGCCTAGGAATAGTGGGTTAACTGCCTGTTCAGGGGCAGAATGACAGATTTGTACATTGTCAGCTCAGAGGTTTGAACTTGCAACCTTCCGGTTACTAGTCCAACACTCTAACCACTAGGCTACCCTTCCACCCCGTACAAACAATAGTACGCAGAGCCATTTGCGACCTGTACATGTATAACCACTTGATGTTTGGTCACTGACCTCCCTCCTCCATAGTGCACCCATTAGAAAGGCTATTTTTCATTTATTAACTGATTTCCCATTTATATTTCCTGTGATAGATATCATTTTCAATAGATCACTGTCCATATGAGCTATAGATCTACAATGTGGTGGGTTCTTCGACCTCTCTTATAAAGGGTACACCTTTTATTTTTTCAAAATTCCTTACCTGTGGTTATTAATTAATGTACAGATTTCATTTTCAATAGCTTCCTGTCCAAATGGCATTTCAGATTTCAATATGATAATTTATCAGAAAGTATTTTGGGTGTACTACTTTTTCAAATTAACTTTAAGAAGTAAACCATTTTTTTCAAGGTTCACTTTAGTGTATACCTTTTTCCAGTATGAAGTAATTGGTAGCTTGGTGAACTATGTTTTCACAGTAGCTTCCCCGACATTGTCCTATCTTTTTTCTGTCTTTTTTCTGCCTATCTTTTGGCTGTCAATACAAGTAGGTCGACAGGGTAAGCTGTACTGTAGTCAAAGGCTCCACCTAGTGGCAAAAAAATAATAGAACACAAATCACAAGAGGGTAAAGATTTGGTAGAAAAAAACCTAGGTTGGAAATATATGATTGAATTATTTTATTATAGTGTCATGCATCTTCATGATGGCCTGCCCACATGGGCTAATAAGACACAGTTGTATTGTTGTATCCAAATAAAAGTATCATACTTTTATTTGCACACATACCTACATACCTAATTGCATTCCTACTGAAATGAAAACAATTGAAAAGCAAAACAAAAACATTTCAGCTATACAACTTATCTTGTCACGCCTTCCAAGCTTTAGAAATAAAATGAGTTCTGTTTTTTGTTGTTGCATTTTTTTCAAACATAGTTTCTCTTAAATCATCATATAAAGTACAGTAAAATACTTGTCGTCCGCTTATGCCATAGTTTGTACATCTCAACATACTGTGTGTTTATATGCCCCCTTTATGTATCCTATGGTTCTGACTTGTTGTACTGGGAGTACACTGTAAGAACGGCCCATGTTCTGAATTCTGTCGCTGGCCGATGAGCACGGATACGTGTTATTTATAATTTCTCTTCATCATTTCTCTTCATATGACAGGGATAAAAAATAATTTGCCAGTAGATTGTCAACTTGATTCATGATGATGACTGCTGATCAGTCCAATCAAATCTACTGTACATATAACGTAATTTGATGTCATTTTATCTGTGGCCAATGACCTTGAGCCTTCTTGGAAGGGCACTTGTAATATAACTCTATGGCAGGACACAAAGGGCTGACATTTTGGATGTCTACCCTTACAAAGGACTTAAACTTGGTGATGACGTACTATCCCAATGAGTGACAGAACACCAGACATGCCACCAGGGGACTTTTCTCAGTCCCCAAATCCAGAACAAATTCAAGAAAGCGTACAGTATTATATAGAGCCCATATTGCATGGAACCTCCTTCCATCTCATATTGCTCAAATAAACAGCAAACCTGGTTTAAAAAAACAGATAAACAGCTCGTGGCACAACTCCTCTCCCCCATTTGACCTAAATAGTTTGTGTGTATGCATTGATATGTAGGCTACGTGTGCCTTTAAAAGAGATGCATGTAGTTCTGTCCCTGAGCTGTTCTTGTCTATTGATGTTCTGTATTATGTTTCATGTTTTGTGTGGACCCCAGGAAGAGTACAACAGCAAATGGGGATCCTAATAAAATACCAAATACCTAACACTGAGCCAATCACGGTGCAATAGCTATATTTTCTGCTGGCTCGCCCCACCACCACAAAAACATTAAGCTATGTTGAAACACCTGCATTCTGGAGCTGCCTTACTGGAGAAAACAAAAGAGACCATGTGTGTATGCAGCTTAATAACTGAATGATCGTTTTTTACATTGTTTGTAAACTGATATTTGATATGTATTAATGCCAAAATAACATGCAAAACAGACACACCTCCCCCCAAAAAGTATGGATATTTTTATTTTATTATTATTTTGCTAAAAATGTGGGGCTCAAAACAGGTGGGGCTCTGCCCTGAATGACGGGTCACCACTGTGTACAGTGCATTCGGAAAGTATTCAGACCCCTTCCCTTTTTCAGCATTTTGTTACACAATACCCCATAATGACAAAGAAACATTTTTTTTTTTGCAAATGTATAAAATAAAAAAAACTGAAATATTACATTTATATATTCTTACATCGCCAGCAGTATGATTTGAGTTCAATATCCAAAAGGGCTGTAGCTTACAAATGTCACTTTCTATTTTCTGCTGTCTCTTCCTGGTGTCCAAACAAGATAACATTTTTTTTAAATGCTTTAATCTAAATGAAACAGTACATCATACAACACATTACACCACTACATATCTACAATACAAAATGTATAATACAACATTACAATGTATGTGTGTGCGTACGCTTGTGTGTGTGCCTGTATGTCTCTTCACAGTCCGCATTGTACCATAAGAAATAGTTTTAAAACATTTTAAACCTGATTTTACTGCTTGGAATATAGTTCCATGTAGTCATGGCTCTATGTAATATTGTGCGTTTCCCAGAGTTTGTTCTGGACTTGGAAAGAAACCCCTGATGTCATGTCGTGGGGCATGAGACCCCCCCAACCCCTCTTTTTACATTGCTGCTACTCTCCGTTTATCATTTATGCAGTCACTTTAACTATACATTCATGTACATACTACCTCAATTGGGCCGACCAACCAGTGCTCCCGCACAGTGGCTAACCGGGCTATCTGCATTGTCCCATCCACAAACCCCTCTTTTACACATACATGTATAGTCACTTTAACCATATCTACCTCAATCAGCCTGACGAACCGGTGTCTGTATGTAGCCTCGCTCCTTTTATAGCCTCGCTACTGTATATAACCTGTCTTTTTACTGTTATTTTATTTCTTTACCTACCTATTGTTCACCTAATACCTTTTTTGCACTATTGGTTAGAGCCTGTAAGTAAGCATTTCACTGTAAGGTTGTATTCAGCACACGTGACAAACTTGATTTGATGCATGGTATCTGAGCTGTGTGATAGGCGCTTGAAAGGCTCTGCACAGGCAGCAGTGGATAACAGTGAGGATCTTTACTGAGCTGATCAGCACTATTGAGAGAAGGCGCTCTGAGCCCAGGAGAAGACTGAAGTGAGTTTGACTAAAGAACTCCTGGAACAACTGGAGCAGGAGGCCGCTGGGTTGAGAAGCTAAGCTGGAGTAACTTTCACACACACAGAGGATCACAGAGAAAAACACGTTAAAGCTATACACAGTGTGACGGCACAGAAGGATAGCGGTTGTCACATGATTGATTGGCTGAGTGAAACCAACTGCTTGCAAAGACCCAAACACTATAAACAATAGTGATTATGCTTCACAAATTAGCAGTTACATTACATAAAAAATAAAAGTTACAAAAGTCAGTCAAGTATTGCATTGTGTTTATTAGCTATATGTAATCATTGTGTCAATGAGCTCAAAATCACATGTACAATGAGATGGGTGTTTAAAACTAGTTGATTACAGTATATTATTGTACACTTACGAGGTACTATTGGTGCTACAAAACAAGGAAACCAGAAGTCATTATTCTTAGAGACTATATTGAATGTACACCACATAATCAAACACTTCATGAAAAATGGATGAAAAAACATGATTTCAAAATAAATCAAGATTTTGGCATAACATAAGGCATAGGCCACTGAAATTTCTATTACTGTAACTAACAGTAACTCGTGGCAGGTTTCTCGAGCTTCCTTGTGCTCTGTACTGTAGGTTCTTCAGAGCCTCCATCCTCCATCAATGATATGCTCAGTTCCAGTGACATAGGCAGACTAGAGGGAGGTGGAATAAACAGTTACACTTTACTTGGACATGATCAGTCCAATCAAATCTACTGTACATATAACATCATTTAATGTCATTTTATCTGTGGCCAATGACCTTGAGCCTTCTTGGAAGCAGTCATAAGGGCGACAACGTCATAACTTAGCTTAACAGATGTTTCAAATAAATTGTTGAAGAACTAAACTAAACCCCTGGCTACATCAGCTGTCATTTAGCACCCAGTGGCATGCTAACGCACGGTAACAAAAACAAAACATTAACCCAACATTCAGATACTTTTTGTTGGTGTTGCTGTGGGCTCTGCAGACCATGAATGCGCTCACCTCGTCTGAGGCCAGGTAGACACAGAGGTGTGCCACCTCCTCGGCAGTGCACATTCGTCCCGTCTTCTGTCTCGCCATGAAGTCTTTTAGGGCCTGCAGAGATGAAGCAGGACAAAGATCGTAGAAATATATTTACTATTGTCATCTTCCTAATGGAACGTTTCCCACGGTGGGTTAAAAGGGCAACGTAAAATAGCCATCGAATCTAGTCAGCGTTGGTACTTCGTACATGCAACACTGACAAATCTGTAAATTATTATTTATTTATCAATTAATGCACAGACATATGGTGCACAGTGAGCTTATTTGAGGCTATCCTGTTATACACTAAAACAATGTGACAGTAGTTGTGGAAGGTAGAGAGTACCTGTTCTGGATTAGGCTGAGCCTGGATTCTCCCCCTCAGAGACGGGGTGTCCACGGTCCCTGTTTAGCAGAGAGGACACTTACATTTAGCACATAATCACTATTCTTTATACAGTGTATGGTACATCACAATGATTAAACAAAAACAATACACTTTTCACAGGGAGATATCTCTGTACTGTGAACTTGTCTTTGGTGTGAGCGGCATGTTAAATTCTTGAAAATATAACCAGAGCGTAATTTTAAGCTGAGCAGCGCGAGCCACTCGCAGAGCCACACGGCCTATGCCCAGGTTTCATTTAAATAAATGGGAGCGTATCATGATTGCCAAAGTTCCCTGTCCAGTGTAGCATTCCTGTAAGCAGGGCCTGTAAGCAGTGTTTGTGTTATAATCTAACACAGATCATGCCATTCCTGAGTCATGCTAGGGTATGATTAAAAAGAAAAGGCATGTTAATCAGATTTTACACAAGGAATGTAGGGTGCAGTGCTTACCAGGGCATACGCAGTTACAGCGAATGCCTTGCTCGAGAAAATCGGCTGCTATAGATTTGGTGAGCCCAATGACAGCAGCCTTGGAGGTGCTGTACACGCATCGATTCACCACACCTATGGAGGGAACACACGCAACCACACAGGTTTTGCTTGACTAAATACATAGTCAGAGGATTGGATAGAGTAGACATGGACTGTGACCAAATTTCATTGGATGTTCATGATGAATTACCATACATAAATACATACTCAGGGTTGGGGAGTAACGGATTACATGTAAGGGATTACAAAAAAACGATAACTAACCTGTTACCAGCTAAAATATTGTAATCAGATTACAGATACTTTTGAAAAACTAGACGATTACTTCTAAATCCAGAAAGGATGTTCGCTGAAAAAAAATCTTTGGCAATTCTGTTTCTAAATGACATTCAAATCAGCATTGAAAAAAGGCACAAGTTTAAGTTTGTTCCACCTGAGTGAGTGTGACCACAAGTCAGAGACCACTATGAGGACACCAAATGTGTTTGATGGATCGCAGGAAAAGACCAGGAATAGGCTTTTGTAGGCTACAGTCCAAGCTATGGCTTCCAATGGTGCGACTGCTGTCGCCATTCAATGACTATCCAATTTGATGAAAGGATGGTAAGGTGTAGTGTGCGGCGATACGGATATCACTTATTATTGATATCTACATAGCGCATTGATCTGAATCACACTGCTGCTCTCTCATTTAGCTATTTGCACCTCATGAATTGTGGTTGTTGTGGATGTCCGTTCACGAATCCAAATGTGTATTTGAACCCAATAATGGTTGAATTCAAGAAGATTAAGCTGCCCACCAATCATTGTTTTTTAAACCAGTGGACAGCCAGTGAAAAATGCACTCTTGCAACAGCTGCATAGTGTGGATCACAACCTATGAAATAAAAGTGGGTCTGATTAAAAAAACAAAACTCATAGGCCTAATGGACACATCCTCAAACTCGCACACATTTGATAGACTTAAAAAGGGGCAATATGTAGTTGCGACATCCATTTTTGGACTAATATATATATATATCTCAAAAAAATAAAGGGAACACAAATAACACATCCTAGATCTGAATGAATGAAATATTCTTATTAAATACTTTTTTCTTTACATAGTTGAATGTTCTGACAACAAAATAGCACAAAAATTATCAATGGAGGTCTGGATTTGTAGTCACACTCAAAATTGAAGTGGAAAACCACACTACAGGCTGATCCAACTTTGATGTAATGTCCTTAAAACAAGTCCAAATGAGGCTCAGTACTGTGTGTGGCCTCCACGTGCCTGTATGACCTCCCTACAATGCCTGGGCATGCTCCTGATGAGGTGGCGGATGGTCTCCTGAGGGATCTCCTCCCAGACCTGGACTAAAGCATCCGCCAACTCCTGGACAGTCTGTGGTGCAACGTGGCGTTTGTGGATGGAGCAAGAAATGTCCCAGATGTGCTCAATTGGATTCAGGTCTGGGGAACGGACGGGCCAGTCCATAGCATCAATGCCTTCCTCTTGCAGGAACTGCTGACACACTCCAGCCACACGAGTTCTAGCATTGTCTTGCATTAGGAGGAACCCAGGGCCAACCACACCAGCATATGGTCTCACAAGGGGTCTGAGGATCTCATCTCGGTACCTAATGGCAGTCAGGCTACCTCTGGCGAGCACATGGAGAGCTGTGCGGCCTCCCAAAGAAATACCACCCCACACCATGACTGACCCACCGCCAAACCGGTCATGCTGGAGGATGTTGCCCTCCTACGGCCTTCTCCACGTCTCCTGATGTACTGGCCTGTCTCCTGGTAGCGCCTCCATGCTCTGGACACTACGCTGACAGACACAGCAAACCTTCTTGCCACAGCTCGCATTGATGTGCCATCCTGGATGAGCTGCACTACCTGAGCCTCTTGTGTGGGTTGTAGACTCCGTCTCATGCTACCACTAGAGTGAAAGCACCGCCAGCATTCAAGTGACCAAAACATCAGCCAGGAAGCATAGGAACTGAGAAGTGGTCTGTGGTCACCACCTGCAGAACAACTCCTTTATTGGGGGTGTCTTGCTAATTGCCTATAATTTCCACCTGTTGTCTATTCCATCTGCACAACAGCATGCAAAATTTATTGTCAATCAGTGTTGCTTCCTAAGCTGACAGTTTGATTTCACAGAAGTGTGATTGACTTGGAGTTACATTGTGTTGTTTAAGTGTTCCCTTTATTTTTTTGACCAGTGTGTACACACACACACACTTGAGGAATATAACTTATAAATGCCTCATGAGCTTAGTTCAACTGTCACACTCCATGAAAACCCAAAATATAAGCTACTTTTTCTCCAATGTTTTTAAACATAAACAAACACTGTGTAGCCTCATAACATGGTGAAAACAATCATTTTGATATAATGGATGGTGAGTCCTTGCATCCATAGTTGTCTATTATCTGAGAATGGTTACATTTATCCAGTCCCATCCCTCAGCTTTTTACCAAAACAGAGGCGGGGCGACCGTTATGTTACTGTTTCATCTGTGGATTTGCCCTTTAAACAACTTCATATTATGAAGATATTTTGTTGTCACCAACAAAAAAGTAAACATATGGCATTTCTTTTCCCAGTGTAAATAGCACTTTCAGTAGTGCTCAAAGAATGCCATTCCATGAACGCAGCAGTTATTTTTCAACTTGAATCAATGAGCCCATTCAGTCCTCCATAACAACAAAATCATAAACAGAGTAGTTATGCTCAGGTAAAACAATTTGACTAATCTATACTTCCATATTTCCAAGTCCCATTCTTGAAGATCAAGGGGTATAATATTTATTGGAATTCTGATAGACTTTGGTTTTTAATGTAAAGATATAATTTAAATCATATTGTTATAATTAGTAGAAAGCGATGGGTTAGAAGAAGCCCACATAACCAACCCATAAAGTACAATTTTACATCCATATATGGCCAGCTATGTAAACTTTAACATTGGTTTATCCTGCAATATATACCGTTTAATTGGTAACATACATTTTTGTCTTCTTCTAATGTCTCTTAAGGGGAAAGAACTCTAAAAGTAACAGAATGTAATCAGAATATGTTACCGAGTTTGGGTAATCCAAAAGTTGTTACTGATTACAATTTTGGACAAGTAACAAGCAACTGTAACAGATTACATTTAGAAAGTAACCTGCCCAACCCTGTACACAAACGTTCCATACGCAGAAAAATCTTCTTTCAAATGTTGTGCACAAATTTGTTGCATTTATATTTTTGTTCAGTATTACAAAAAAAAAAAAAAAAAAAAAACATCCTTACCTTTTATACTGGAGGCCACAGACGCCATGTTAATGATATTCCCAGACTTCTTGGCCAACATCTGAGTTGAGAAAAAAATTGTTGATCAACAGGACAGTGTTATCCAAGTAAGTGATCCAATTTAAAATACAATTCCACTACAATATCTGCTGCAGTAACTACAAAAAGAATGCCCCTACACGGTCATGGCCAATGCATTCGCAAAGTAGTCAAAACAATCGATGAAGGGTTTGGCTTGTGAGACCGCTTTGAAATAAATCTTAATCACAAAAGCTTTATTAAAAGGTTGTTTGGCAGCAGCAAAACAGTGAGCAGACATCTCATTTTTTATCTACAGTATGTAGGCTATGACATAATTTTATCCAGAACCTGGCAGGTAGCCTAGAGTAGACTAGGTGAAAAATCTGTCTGTGCCCTTGAGTAAGGCACTTAACCCTAATCGCTCCTGTAAATTGGTCTGGATAAGAGTCTGCTAAATTACTCAAATGTTACATTACAGAAATCCCTGTCTATATACCCATCATGGAACGAGAGATAATCCGATGACTCGTATTTAGAAACATTTAAGTTATTTTCCTGTATTATTATATATTTTTTCAATTTCGTGGTATCCAAATGGGTAGTTAAAGTCTTGTCCCATCGCTACAACTCCCAAACAAAACCCTCCCCTAACCCGGACAACGCTGGGCCAATTGTGCGCTGCTCCATGGGTCTGCCGGTCACGGCCGTTTGCGACAGAGCCTAGACTCGAACCAGGATCTCTAGTGGCACAGCGATTAGTGCCTTAGACTATGCCACTCGGGAGGCACCTAGTGTCACAAACTTGATGCAGTCATTGTGTGCAAGGGATCCACCATAAGGATCGAATACAATACTTTGGATTACTTGACAAACTATAAGTGAAGTTATCCAAATACTTTTGATTTCTTCGGAGAGAAACACACTTCATACATAGTGCCTTCATTTCTAAATTCATAATTTAATTTAATTTAAAATAAAAAATGTTGGCATAAAATAAATGTAGTTCCTTCAGAAAGTATTCACACCCCTTTACTTTTTCCACATTTTGTTGTGTTACAGCCTGAATTTAAAATGTATTAGACTGGGTAACTGATCTACACACAATACCCCATAATGTCAAAGTGGAATTGTTTGTAGATTTGAAAAATAGATATTGATAAAGAAAATGAATAGCTGAGACAGAGACACGCACAAAGCTCTCCCTACATTTGGTAAATCCGACCACAACTCTATCCTCCTGATTCCTGCTTACAAGCAAACATTAACGCAGGAAGCACCAGTGACTCTGTATACAAAAAAGTTGTTAGATGAAGCAGATGCTAAACTACAGGACTGTTTCTGAATTTAGGCTGTAACAACAAAATGTAAAATAAGTCAAGGGTTATGAATACTTTCTGAAGGCACTGTAGCTTCACAGTTGAAATTCATATGGGGAGGACTGTGTCTTCCTTAATTCTGGGATCAGAGGTCGGTGGAGTAAAGTGGCGGGATGGTTGGTCACCTTGGGTAGGAAAGCCCTGCTCATGAGGTACATGCTGCGGACGTTGACGTTCATGGTGAAGTCCCAGTCCGCCTCCTCGCAGTCCAGGATGGAGCCGTGATGGACAAACCTGGGAGGGGTGATGGGTAGTGGTCAATTTTGGATTGCCAAAATCCCGAAGTAACCCTTTAAATTGTATTTGCAGTCTTAAAAAGTGTGAAATGTGACCTGTTGAAATTGTGCAGGTTCCCTACGTGGAGAGGGAAAATGTGAAGACAAATAATTTCTGGTTTACACAAAATAAAATGTAGACAGTGCCCTAGCTACTTTGGTACAGGGGGCACCTTTTGGAAAATGGTGTGTGATGGTACAACACATCTGATCTGACTTTAATTAATTCAGTGTGTCATTGATATAATTGACTCAATCCTTCAAAAAATATATAAAAAAGATACAAGTGAAAAAGGAACAGGAAAAAACATAAAAAATACCCGGCAACATTGAACAGCACATCTATGTGGTCAAACTCCTTGGCCAGCGCTTCCACTTGGTCCTTCTTGGTCACATCCACCACCTTAGTATTGATACCTAGGAGATATACGTCAGATTAGCCACAAAAACCATAGGTGGATGCGGGCTGGGTCATGCGAAGTGATGTGTCTAGATTTTAAAAGTTCTACATAGATTTGGAAATGTTAACTGTGTTGGAGAGTTCTCGACAAACACTTTTCAGACCAGGTAGCTATTACGCTTTCCAAAATCAAGACAGAACTTCATTTTATTGATAAGATAGAGACGAATTTACCATCCATCGAGTAAGACTCAAACATTACTTCCACGGTACCCAGTCGTTTACTGGCCAACAAGCTATGCAGTAATGAGCAATGAGCTAATATAGCAACTACTAAAACAGGGGAATTATCATCACAACCATAATAAATCTAAGATTCTATTTCTATAAATAACTAAACCTCTGATTGTATATCCATACCAAGCAAAACTAAGTATTTTTCTAAAATAATTAAAAACTCTTCTCTCAACAGAGGAAGCCACCTTTCTCGAACTCAAAAGAGCATTGAATAGCATGAATAAAGGCACATCACCTGGATGGGACAGTATTCCTCCTAGGGTCTATTTAAAATGTTGGAATCAATTACAGTGGAAGTTTACATACACCTTAGCCAAATACATTTAAACTCAGTTCTTCACAATTCCTGACATGTAAAAAAAATCCCTGTCTTAGGTCAGTTAGGATCACCACTTTATTTTTAGAATGTGAAATCCCAGAATAGTAGAGGAAATGATTTATTTCAGCGTTTATTTCTTTCACCACATTCCCAGTGGGTCAGAAGTTTACATGCACTCATTTCGTATTTGGTAGCATCGCCTTTAAATTGGTTAACTTCGGTCAAACATTTTGGGTAGCCTTCCACACACTTCCCACAATAAGTTGGGTGTATTTGGTCCCATTCCTCCTGACAATGCTGGCGTAACTGAGTCAGGTTTGTAGGCCTCCTTGCTGCACACGCTTTTTCAGTTCTGCCTACATATTTTCTATAGGATTGAGGTCAGGGCTTTGTGACGGCCACTCCAATACCCTGACTTTGTTGTCCTTAAGCCATTTTGCCACAACTTCGGAAGATTGCTTGGGGTCATTGTCCATTTGGAAGATTCATTTGCAACCAAGCTATAACTTCCTGACTGATGTCTTGAGATGTTGCTTCAATAAATCCACATAATTGTCCTGCCTCATGATGCCATCTATTTTGTGAAGTGCACCATTAAATTATGTCAATTAGCCTATTAGAAGCTTTTAAAGCCATGACATTATTTTCTGGAATTTTCCAACCTGTTTAAAAAAGGCACAGTCTACATAGTGTACGTAAACTTCTGGCCCACTGGAATTGTGATACAGTGAATTATAAGTGAAATAATCTTTCTTGTCTGTAAATAAACACACTCAATTAGTATTTGGTAGCATGTAAACTTCTGACCCACTGGGAATGTGACGGGGGAAAAAAAAGCTGAAATCAATCACTCTATTATTCTGACATTTCACATTCTTTAAATAAAGTGGTGTTCCTAACGGACCTAAGACAGGGAATTTTTACTAAGATTAAATGTCAGGAATTGTGAAAAACTGAGTTTAAATGTATTTAGCTAAGGTGTATGTACAAACTATGTTGTAAACTTTCATCTATAGGCTAGGTTGTAGCAACCTCATGATAGCTGGTGGGACAATTTGAGCATCATGTAGTAGCCTAAACCTATCGATGTTACATTGAATGGAATATGAATGATTGTCATCCAACATGCTGTAATAAAAATAAGGCCATGCTCAAAAGTATCATCCTCCCTTAACTTAAACGGCACCGACCACCACTGTTTAAATATCAATACACTGGCAAGGCCTAAAAAAAAAAATATATTCTTAAAGTTGGGGGTGTATTAGGCCCTATATATGTACAATTATATAACATTGAGGTCCTTGAATTACCATTAAGTGGTTGAAAAGGTCTCTGAAACTCCTTGAATTTGACTTGTAAATGTCTGTATGAACAACACTTAAAGGATGTATAGTCCTAGGCTGTACAGGTGGAGTTATGGGCCAATTTGCAAGTACACCAGTGGAACTGCATGAAAATCGTTATTTTATAGTTTCAAACCATTTACAAATGTTGATCACAATGTCACATATTGGCCCCATTATTTATAGAAAAACCCATATACATTTCCTTCCTTAGATAAAACCATTGGCAGAAACTTTAACAGGGGGCCTCCCGAGAAGGGCAGCGGACTAAGACACTGCAACGCATTGCTAGAGGTGTCACTACAGACCCGGGTCCCATCCCAGTCTGTGTCACATGAGGCAGCGCACAATTGGCCCTGTGTCGCCCGGGTTAGAGGAGGGTTTGGCCGACCGGGATGTCCTTGTCCCATCGTGCTCTAGCGACTCCTTGTGGCGGGCCAGGCGCATGCATGCTGACTTTGGTCTTAGGTTGTATAGCGTTCCCTCTATCACATTGGTGCGGCTGGCTTCCGGATTAAGCGAGCAGTGTTTCAAGAAGCAGAGCGGCTTGGCAGGGTCACGTTTCGGAGGATGCATGGCTCTCGACCTTCGCCTCTCCCGAGTCCGTACGGGAGTTGCAGCGATGGGACATGACTAACTACCAATTGGATATCACGAAATTGGGGAGAAAAAGGTTTAATTTTTTACTTTTTAAAAAAACTTTAATAAACCCAGTTGCTTTAACCAGCACATTATAGTCAAAATGAATATATTGTCACGGCTGAATTTCTGTAGTTTACAGAAGTAAAGAAGTAGGAGGATTATCCGGAGGAAAGTTTAAATTGTATTTCCAGGCACGAGCATTTTGCCCCATCCTAAATTGGTTTAGACATGATTTTTCTTAGTATAGTGTCTCCTATATCACGCTTTGGTCCCATTATTGCTAACACAATTTCTATTTGCCGAAAAATTGAAAAACAATTTCAGTTGGAATCAAAATGGCATGGCCATACTCCCAATATTTCACAATAATGCCTTGCGATTTGGAGGGTGGCCTTTGGTCCAAATGTAGAATCAGTACACTTACCGATATCATGGACAGTAATAGTTTGAGAACATTCCAAGATATGAAAGATACATGCACATTATCAGACAACTCCTTTTTTCTATGTTGACAACTTAGGTCAGCTACACTGGCTTATGGAGTCCCTTGGGAAACCAAACTACCGAACCATCCAATTATTGGTTTTATAAATAAAACTCTGGGCTCCCGAAATAACTGATCTCAAAAATATATCAACTTCTGGAAAGCTCATTATGATCTAGCCATTAAAAAAAAGTATGTTCCACAGATCTAATTGATTCGGAACAACCCTTTAACTGGAACAGAATATGGAAAAATATTACCTTGGCATCCCGTAATCCGAACCATTCATTTATAAAATGTTAAATTTGTTCGCACACTGTATTTAAGTGGGAGTGCCCTTTAGTTAAATTCTTCTGGGGCAAAGTTAAAATTAATTTAGAAGTGCATGAATTTAAATATTCAATGCTTTGCATATATTATGTTTCTTAAAGTGGATACAGTTACTATTAGACGTTATAACATAATTATCAACAGCGAGAATGAATGGTGCTAATCAAGGAACAATTGGGGCCTTGACATATATGCTTGACTCTAAAGAACAATCCCAGCTAAAGCCCCACACACAAATATAATTTATTTACTTTTTACTTTCAGGCCCACAGGCTGGTACATGGCTGGTACATTTTGGATAAGTATTTAATTATCCAAAATCTGTATACTATAGATATACTATAACTTTAATATCGGCAGCATTCTAAATTCTGGTGCATTCCTTTTATCCATTTATTTTCGCTGTTATCCAAAATATCTAAGCATGTGGGCAACCCAGTGTACCTTCAGAGCGCAGCCACAAATGGGAAGGAACAAACACGTAGGGCACAGGCATGAAATGTTGAGTAGCTTAGGTAGCTTTATCCACTAGGACAGGACACCAGATGGTATATAATGCATGTATGAACCATACATAGGCACTTCGTGTCCAAATCGCGAGATTTGAAAAAGATCGCGCTGCATCTATTTAATACATTAGTAGTGTGGGAAGATGAACGTGCACGGAAGGAAAGCGGTACACTGTCCCCTTTAAGTAACTCACTTTGGGAGGAATATCTACCATAACTAAACACCCATGCCTCAAACATAGGCATGGTTGGGTAATGTACTGTGATCATTGCACATGTGTCATAGAAATGCATTTAAGCATTGGAATGTATTGTAATAACAGCAGTTCATAACCCCTAAAAAAAATACAACTACCCATTACACCTAAACAGTATGGTTAGAGATTAAACCATGGACATTGTTTTAATGTAGCCTTTGAAAATACCTGGGTTTTGCTATCCTCAAAAGGTAAGTGTTAATAACTTAAAGGGGAAATCTGCAAATGGTACATCAATTTTGCACTTTTAAATTAATAAACTTATACTTTCCAATCCAATTCAATGTAATTTCATCTTTGTGGACTGGAACCATCACAGAATCGTTCACCCAATAGCCCCCACTGCAAAGCACAAGTTCAGGCTGCTAATAAGCTACCTTTTATTTAAAACGCTATGGTTCATTTGCTCATGTAAAAATATCACCCTGTGTTTGCAATATTGAACAATTTTATGGTTTAAAATTTAACTGGGTGTGCAGAGCTATGGCTGAGTGGTATCTCTCCCTGTGCTCATCACATATGCAACTCCCCGCCAGAGACCAGGTTTTTTTTCCAGAGTTAACCCTTCCAGGTTATCTCCCCTCTTTACCCCCTTTCAAATGTATAATAATGTCTAAAGAAAAGTTAGAAAATGTGAGACTGCAATTCAAAACAAAGTGGCCAGTTGCATTTCCACCGGATGACAGGCTTCTTTTGAGCCTAAAATGAAGAAAATGTAAGCAAAATTGTAGGAGATCCATCCCACTGCAATTTTGTGGCTCACGGTATAATATAGATACCCCATCAGAACCCAAAATAAGCTTATATTACAATTTTTTTGTAAAGAATGTAATTTGTAAACAAACATGGTTAAAACTATACTTTTGATATCACGGATGGTCAGTCCTCACATAGTTCCTTCTATGAACCTGAGAGTAGTTACATTTCTCCAGCCCCATCTCTCAGCAGTTCACCAAAACAGTGGCAGGACTCTATAGAAGGACTATAGACTCTATAGAACAGGAACATTCATTGGGGTGTACTGGGGGTATTGCATTCAAACTAATGTCTTTAAGATTTGATATGAATGAAGGGCACATCTTAATTCTCAGGATGCCCAGTAATTGAAAGGTAGTAAACAAAAATAAACTGTACCAGGGTGGCCATCCAGTTCCTTCAGCTTCTCTCCATTGATATCTGTTGCGGTGACTTGAGCTCCTTCTTTGGCAAAGGCCTACAGTTAAAATGACAGAATATTACTTTCATGGTTATTTACAGTTCACTCAATATCAGTAAAATGTTCAAATTAATACATCATGAATACTTTACATCATTGTACAAGTCTTAGAGTAGGGGTAGGCAACTAGGTTTAGCCACGTAAATTGACTGCAAGTAAACCCAAATAGATGCAAAAATATCATACCTCAATTGAGACCTGATCACATAGGTCTCCATTTGTGTGAATAGTTTGGAATGGAATTCCTGGTTACAGTCTTTGGGAGGCCTAATAAAATTGCTAATAGGACGAATTTGGCAAGTGGGCTGCTTGTTGCCGACCCCCGTCAGAGGGTGTTTCTGAGAGCCTTAACAATCAAATTCACCATATCTACACTGAGTGTACAAAACATTAGGAAACCTGCTCTATCCATGACAGACTGACCAGATAAATCCAGGTGAAAGCTATGGTCCCTTATTGGTGTCACTTGTTTAATCCACTTCAAATCAGTGTAGATGAAGGGGACGAGACAGGTTAAAGAAGTCATTTTAAGCCTTGAGTCATGGATTGTGTATTTGCCAATCAGAGGGTGAATGAGCAAGACAAAATATTTAAGTGCCTTTGAATGGGGTATGGAAGTGGGGGCCAGGCGCACTGGTTTGAGTGTGTCCAGAATTGCAACGCTGCTGGGTTTTCATGCGCAACAGTTTTGTGTGTATCAAGAATGGTCCACCATCCAAAGGACATCCAGCCAACTTGACAACTGTGGGGAACATTGGCATCAACATGGGCCAGCATCCCTGTGGAACGCGTTCAACACCTTGTAGAGTCCATGCCCCGATTAAATGGTCTTCTGAAGGCAAAAGGGGGTGCTACCCAATATTAGGAAGATGTTCCTAATGTATTGTACACTCAGTGTATACTTCTTTAGCAAATGTAGCCTAGCTGTGTAGTGAATGGTAAATTAAGTAAATATTACAATGGCTGCAGCTCTTCCAATGCCCTGGGCTCCTGCTGACAACACAATGACTTTCCCATCCAGGCGGCCCATGATGATGCAGTGTTTAATTCTACAGGCAATTCTGCATATGAACAAAAACAATGTCATTATTGTTGTTAAGATCACAGTCAAGGTAGAGTTGAAGTTGCCATGGTGGATTTATTACCCAAAAACAGTGGTGGAATGTTCTTAAATACACATTTAGGCAACATAATGCTTTATTATTGTGAAATGTTTGATGTTTGTGTGTGAAAGATGTTAATTGGTTGGGTAAAATTGCATTATCAGCTGCAGCAGGTATTCTCACACCCCAAAGCCCTATACTACGTACTTGGTTCGAGTTAGCGAGGTAACTTTAGTCAAATCGGAGTTCAACTCGGGACAACCAGCACCACGAAAGTGGCTCACCTTTTAGCCAGGTCAATGTCTATGGCAACGAATCCAGAAATAAACTACTCTGGCCCAGGTTAACTCAGGGCTATCAACATTTTTCGTGAATGATGTCTGAGCTGCGAGTTGAGGACCAATTAAATCAGATTCCCTTCTACTAAAGATTGTATCATTCCCTTCATTTGATGAAGACTGATTCAATATTTTATTCATTAAATGTTTGTCTTTATGTCAAAATACCTATCACATTACACATTTAGTAATGACAGAATGCATTTGAAACTTCATGCACAGTAAAACTTGTATGACTTTATAATAGAATGTTTTATTCAATAGAAGTGGGGAAAAAGGTGCTAGGGTTGTCCCCAACAATTAAAATCTTGGTCAACCAAAAGTCGTCTGTTCTTTCAACCAATCGGTTGGTTGAAATTCTTAAAAACTTGTATTTTTCCATAAAGTGATAGAACGGCGCCGGAGGAGATGGCTGCCGTTTTACGGGCGCCTAACCAATTGTGCTATTGTGTGCGTTTTTTTGTTTGTTATTAGTACATAACGTTTCTGCCACAGTTTCTTATGACCGAAAATAGCATTTGGATATCAGGACAGCAACTATTCACCCTGTACTGGACTAATATTTTTTCTTTAACGAGTCAGACGCAAAGGATTTACTTCAGACACCTGACAAGGCCCAAATCCCTGTAATTCGCATGAGAAAGAGACAGATATCGGGGGACGTAGGTCGGGGTGCCTTCTAAGGAGCCGACGGCTAGTGGGTAATCTGCCTCAACCATCAGTCCTATTAGCCAACGTAAACTCATTTGACAACAAAATAGACGAGCTACGATAAAGAATATCCTACCAACGGGACATTACAAACTGTAATATCTTATGTTTCACCGAGGCATAGTTGAACAACGACATGGATAACATACAGTTGGAGTGGTTTACGCTGCATCGACAAGATAGAACAGCCGCCTCCAGTAAGACAAGGGTTGGCGGTCTGTGTATATTTGTAAACAGCTGGTGCACAAAATCTAATATTAAGGAAGTCTCTAGGTTTTGTGCCTGAGATAGAGAATCTCATGATAAGCTTAGACCACACTATTTATCGTAGCTGTCTATTTACCACCACAAACCGATACTGCCACTAAAACCGCACTCAATGAGCTGAGTAAGACCATAAGCAAACAGGAAAACGCTAATCGAGGCAGCGCTCCTGGTGGCCTTAAAATCCGTTGTACCTCATTTCTACCAGCATGTTAAACGTACAACCAGAGAAAAAAAAAAAACACAAAAAAAACAACTCTAGGCCACCTTTACTCCACACACAGAGACGTGTACAAAGCTCCCCCTCGCCCTCCATTTGGCTAATCTGACCATAATTCTATCCTACTGAGTCCTGCTTACAAGCAAAAACTAAAGCAGGAAGCAGTGACTCGGTCAATAACGAAATGGTCAGATGACGCTGATGCTACAGGACTGTTTTGCTAGCACAGACAGGAAGAATCCCAGAACATATTCCAATGGCATTGAGGAGTACATCATATCAGTCATTGGCTTCATCAATAAGTACATCGATGATGTCGTCCCCACAGTGACCGTGCGTACATACTAGAGGTCGACCGATTAATCGGAATGGCCGATTAATTTTGGACGATTTCAAGTTTTCATAACAATCAGAATTTTTGGGCGCCGATTTGCCAAAATATTTTTTTATACCTTTATTTAACTAGGCAAGTCAGTTAAGAACACATTCTTATTTTCAATGACGGCCTAGGAACGATGGGTTAACTGCCTTGGTCAGGGGCAGAACTACAGATTATCACCTTGTCAGCCCGGGAGATCCAATCTTGCAACCTTACAGTTAACTAATCCAACGCAATATCGACCTGCCTCTCTCTCGTTGCACTCCACAAGGAGACTGCCAGTTACACAAATGCAGTAAACCAAAGTAAGTTGCTAGCTAGTATTAAACGTATCTTATAAAAAAACTATCAATCATAATCACTAGTTAACTACACATGGTTGATGATATTACTAGATATTATCTAGCATGTCCTGCGTTGCATATAATCTGACTGAGCATACAAGTATCTAAGTTTGACTGAGCGGTGGTAGGCAGAAGCAGGCGAGTAAACATTCATTCAAACAGCACTTTTCTGCGTTTTGCCAGCAGCTCTTCGTTGTGCGTCAAGCATTGCGCTGTTTATGACTTCAAGCCTATCAACTCCCGAGATGAGGCTCGTGTAACCGAAGTGAAATGGCTATCTAGTTAGCGTGCGCTAATTGTCGTTGTGTTGCTGGTTCGAGCCCAGGGAGGAGCGAGGAGAGGGACGGAAGCTATACTGTTACACTGGCAATACTAAAGTGTCTATAAGAATATCCAATAGTCAAAGGTTAATGAAATACAAATGGTATAGAGGGAAATAGTCCTATAATTCCTATAATAACTACAACCTAAAACTTCTTACCTGGGAATATTGAAGACTCATGTTAAAAGTAACCACCAGCTGTCATATGTTCTCAAGTTCTGAGCAAGAACTGAAACATTAGCTTTCTTACATAGCACATATAGCACTTTTACTTTCTTCTCCAACACTTTGTTTTTGCATTATTTAAACCAAATTGAACATGTTTAATTATTTACTTGAGGCTAAATTGATTTTATCGATGTGTTATATTAAGTTAAAATAAGTGTTCATTCAGTATTGTTGTAATTGTCATTAATAAAAAAAATTAAATATAAGAAATTGGCCGATTAATCGGAATCTGCTTTTTGGGTCCTCCAATAATCGGTATCGGCGTTGAAAAATCATAATCAGTCGACCTCTAGTACATACCCCAACGAGAAGCCATGGATTACAGGCAACATCCACACTGAGCTAAAGGGTAGAGTTGCCGCTTTCAAGGAGCGGGACCATAACCCGGACGCTTATAAGAAATCCCACTATGACCTCAGACGAACCATAAAACAGGCAAAGCGTCAATACCGGCTCAGACGCTCCTCGGATGTGAAAAGGCTTGCACACTATTACAGACTACAAAAGGGAAATACAGCTGCGAGCTGTCCAGTGACACGAAACTACCAGACTAGCTAAATTACTTCTATGCTCAATTTGAGGCAAGCAACAATGAAGCGTGCATAAGAGCATCGGCTGTTCCGGACAACTGTGTGATCACGCTCTCTGTAGCCGATGTGAGTAAGCCTTTTAAACAGGTCAACATTCCCAAGGTCGCAGGGCCAAACGATTTACCAGGACGTGTACACTGAGCATGCGCTGACCAACTGGCAAGTGTTGTCGCAGATATTTTCAACCTGTCCCTGACTGAGTCTGTAATACCAACATGTTTCAAACAGACCACCATAGTCCCTGTGCCCAAGAAAACCAAGGTAACCCACCTAAAAGACTACCAACCCGTAGCAATCACATCTGTAGACATGAAGTGTTTTATAAAGGTTGGTCATGGCTCAGTTCAACACCATTATCCTAGAAACCCTAGACCCACTCCAATTTGCTTACCACCCCAACAGAGCCACAGATGACGCAATCTCACTAAGCTACGGCCCCTGGGACTAAACACCTCACTCTGAAACTGGATCCTGGACTTCCTGATGGGCCGCCCCAGGTGGTAAGGGTAGGTATCAACACATCTGCCACGCTGATCCTCAACACTGGAGCCCCCTCCTGTACTTCCTGTTCACCCATGACTGCATAGCCAGGCACGACTCCAACACCATCATTAAGTTTGCAGACAAAACAACAGTGGCCTGATCACCGATAACAACCTCTCCCTCAACGTGATCAAGACAATGGAGACATTTGTGGACTACAGGAAAAAGAGGACCAAGTACGCCCCGATTCTCATCGACAGGGCTGTAGTGGAGCAGGTTGAGAGCTTCAAATTCCTTGGTGTCCACATCACCAACAAACTATCATGGTCCAAACACACCAATACAGTTCTGAAGAGGGCACAACAAAAACTATTCCCCTTCAGGAGACTGAATAGATATGGCATGGGTCCTCAGATCCTCAAAACATTCTACAACTACACCATCGAGAGCATCCTGAATGGTTGCATGGCAACTGCCTGGTATGGCAACTGCTCAGCCTCCGACCGCAAGGCACTACAGAGGGTAGTGCGTACAGCCCAGTACTGGGGCCAAGAATCCTGCAGTCCAGGAACTCTGTACCAAGCGGTGTCAGAGGAAGGCCCTAAAAATTGTCAGAGACTCCAGCCACACTAATTATAGACATTGTTCTCTGCTACTGCAGGGTAAGTGGTACCAGAGCACCAAATCTAGGTCCAAAAGGCTTCTTAACCGCTTCTACCCCCAAGCCATAAGACTCCTGAACAGCTAATCATATGGCTACATAGACTATTTGCATTGTCATCATCCCCCTACCCCCTTTTACAGTGCTGCTACTATCTGTTTATTATCTGTGCATAGTCACTTTAACTCTACCTACATGTACATATTACCTCGACTAACCTGTGCCCCTGCACATTGACTCTGTACTGGTACCCCCTGTATATAGCCTCGATTTGATAGACACCCTATGTGTTTTAATAAAATCAACTACATACATTGAGCTTGTCTGATGCTTTGAGGTTTGATTAAATAAGTCAAATACCTCAAGAGGGCGCCAGAGATCTAGATAATCAGAAGATATATATTTTTTTTAATCCTCAACCAACTATTCTCCTTCCGCTCTTGCAGATTCTGCCATCACTCTCCTGAAGTTGCCAGTAATAGGCTACACAAGGAATCTGCAACCTTTCTCATTTTGAATTTCAATTTATCTTGCAGATCGTTAGAAATTGTATGCCAGTTATGGTGTTCATGTGCAAATTTTGTGAAAAAGTTATTAGAACGTCTTCATATCTCATATTCATTGTCATGTGGTTAATCAAAATTCTATCCAAATGACACAAACCCAAAAAGTTACTTCTATTGCCAACAACTAAAAACTTGCAGTCTGATGTAGAAAATATCCTGACAAAAATAAATATCTTATAAATCACATAGTTAAAAACAGGCCATGTGTAACAAAATGTTAAATATTGTATCAACTATTAACTTGGGTCCAGCCCAAAGCTTGCACGAGGGAACTTGCAACATTGAATAAATATTCTGGGCCCTCAGATTTTGTGCACCAGTTAGATCGGGACAGACAACTGTAGGCTATTTGCGCAAGGGATAAGAAGCAGTGCTTGACTTGGGCAGGAGCTCACCGGAGCTGATTACCGGCACCTCAAATTGTCTACTGCTGTTACTCTTATAGAATATTAGTTCAAAAGTATTGTGGAGCTCCTGCATCTAAATAAACAGTGCCAGCACCCAAAATGAGTTCAGGGACTTATTTCAGTCCAAGTCAAGCACTAATAAGTAACTTATTTTATGACATTTATCAAAAGGGAGAGAGCTGGAAAGATTTTTCAAATACATTGAGGAACTATTGTAATTATCAATGGATGTAAAAACATACTGTTTGCTTGCTGTTTTGAGGTAAAGAAAACATTACTTTGAGAAGCTTCACAGGTAGTGTGTGGTGGTGCGTTAAGCCAATCAGAAATATTAGATGCCCAAATGTGCACATTTATATGCCTACATTTGCACTCAGGCCAGGTACCAATAGGCCTACTTCTATGTATGCGCGTCCTTACTCAACATTGACAGGAGAGGTCCAAACAAAAGACAATGACTAAATTGACAAAACTCATAAATGGAATGAAATAAACCAAAACTTGTTTCTCACAGGTGTAGCATAGGTTGTGCACTCTGCATACAATGTGTCCACTCAGACAATGAGACCGGGAAGACTGGAATAATAATATTGAATGCATTCAAATAAATTATGGTAAGCAAAGTAACAAACATTGTAGATTAGAAATTATAGGGTTTAACGGTAAATGCACTACTGGTGATGTGTAATAGGGAATTGATATACACTAATACTCAAATGCAAAAATTCACACAATGAAGTCATGAAACAATGAATGTGCACAAATTGGCGGGAGAGAGCACATTCTGGAGAGAGAAGTGCATTGTGCATCTGAGTGCATGTTCAATCTGACATCTGCATTGGCCATGCAGCAGTTAAGGTGATATGGCCTCAGTAGAAGTCAGGGCATTCATGCTTCGCTGAGCAGTGCAGAGTTGTTGTCAAGAAAGTGAGTTTGTGTTCATACAGGATCCAATCATGTCAATGCGGAGCTATACAGAGCCCTCTGCTTTGTTAGAACATTTGGGAGCACATAGCGATGCGGTACGGAGCTCGATTTGGCATCTGCATGCCTTTGAAGGCTCAGCAAATGCGTCACACCCTCCATATGGAGCCTCCGACCACATTTTCAGATCAAGCATAAATTGGCTTTTAGTCTAGGCCTCCGAAATGGATTAGGTCACTGAGATGTGCGCATATATACAGTACCAGTCAAAAGTTCAGACAAACCCTGGAATGAGTAGGTGTTTATTTTTACTATTTCCTATAATATATTTGAGATTTTTCAAAGTAGCCACCCTTTGCAGAATACTCATTTAAGTTTATATGGGTTAAATGGAATAGTAACTGAAATACAGACACTGACTGTAGGCCTACAACCTCTCACATAGCGTAATATAATATTAACTCCAGCAGAATTATGCATTTCTTGCAGTAAAACTATACAAATGTTAATTATCTCAGGAACATGAGTGGAGAAATACGATTTCTTTCTTTCAGCATCTCTAGAGAAAATATGAATCTGCGTGTAATGTGTTATATTTGACACTTATGGAAGCAGACAGTATTTCAACCACAAAATATGCACCCAAAACTAACAGTCCAAGTAGCTAGTCTAATCAGAAATGTTTCTTCATTTTCTCAGCTTTTAAATTTCCTTAAAACTGGTCAAACTGATGACATTTGGCCATTTTGCACAGGACCCATCTTTCCACTGTTTTGGAGTTATTGCGTTCTCCCCCGGTCCCTAAACAAAACGTACAACTTTACCGGTGTCAATTAGATTACTAATGCATTCATTTCATCGATGTAAGACATTCTGGTGAGCACTACTTTCGTCTTCTGGGGCAACAAGTTATGACAGAAGAGAATCTACATGCATCAAACTATAGATGGAAATTAGATACTGAACAAAAATATAAAACGCAACATGAAACCATTTCAAAGATTTTACTTTGTTACTGTACTTTCTTGTTAGTTACATAAACTGAGATTAGGTAAACGATTAGATTTTAGCAACCAGGAAATGGCTGCGCGATTTCTGCATAGTGCATCTAGAAACTGAGGTAAGGTCCTTGGACTAAGGAGTAATGTTAGGCTACTTTAGTACCATATTGGGCTAGGTTTGACAAGAATTGAAGGCATGTCAACCTCATCTCTTTTTTTACCATGGCATTTCCTCGCAGTTTAAAAAACACTTTCCTATAGTACTTTGTTATTCATTTGCAAGTTAATTCAATAGCTAGAATCATACTCTTTTGTTTTAACTATTGAGCGTGCAAAATTGTTGTTACAAGCAAATACTATATTGATCTACACAGCAAACGTGTGCAACGGAGATTCATTACATAACGTTATATTTGCAATTAAATATCTAACTATTCATATGAGTGATACATGCTGTTTCGACAGGGCAAACATAACTTTGTAGGATAATTTTGAAATAACTTACTAACGCTCTGCAACTACAACAGACCATGAACTTCAGTCAGGAGATGCCTCGTGCCCATTTACTAAGTTCTTATTGGCTTCTGTAGAAGGAAGTAGCTCGCGAGCTGATTCTTCTTCTTTAAAATGTGCACTTGTGGATCGTAACCAACTGAAAAGTGCATACACCGCCACCTACCTGAAAGGAAAGCACACCACCACTCAACACATCCTATAACTCTATCACCACATTATCTTACTTAACCCAGTATTTCTAATAAAATAAAGCCTTACAAACCTTACTAATCCCCCATCCAAATCCTATCCCTGGCCAACCTCTCTGACCCTATCAAACAAACTCTCCAATCTAAATCTGTGACGGAGCTGGCAGTCACTCCAAACACATAAGTTCAAAATACAACTACACTCAAAGGTAATACAAAAATGTATGAATATTGATTTAAAACAGATGGGGTGACAAAGGGGATGGAATATACTAAAAAGGCTATAAAAACAAGTAACACCTGCACCTTAAAGAGATAGCAGGTCTAGCCTCTTACCTCAGGGCCTCCCAAGTGGCACTGGGGTCTAAGGCCCTGCATCTCAGTGCAAAAAGTATCACTACAGTACCTAGTTCAAATCCAGACTGTATCTGGCTGTGATTGGGAGTCCCATAGGGTGGTGCACAATTGGCTGGGGTAGGCCATCTTGTAAATAAGAATTTGTTCTTAACTGCCTTGTCTAGTTAAATAAATTAATTGTTTAGCTCTGTTCCAAACTACTTATTTGAGGTTTAACAGCATTCAATACATGTTGCACTCCTACTAGACTGGAGTATAAGTCCCTTATACTTTGCTTGAAAAAACTAAATAAATCAACAAATACACGACACTCACTAAAATCCCACCACCCTACTCCACTATTTAAATCTCTCCAGTCCTTCCTCGGGCCAACAGCCTGAAAAGAGTGCACACCACCACTCAACACACCCTGTAACTCTTCTCATGCCAAGTCTCATACACCCAAATACCTCTATGCAGCTGCCACCACACCCTCAATTTTCTTCGACTTATGTTCCATTGGTTAATAACCATTGCTATAAAACGCTAAACATCCAATCTTATTGAAGCATATATCACTTGTTGGCATATCCCTCTGTACGGGTACATATCTACTACTGACACCACTCTCAGGATCGCTTCTGCACCACTCTAACCCTGGAAACCTCAACCTGCCTCTCTCACACTGGACATTTCTGATACCCATCCCCATGGGCACCACTACAATTAACACATACCACTACTTTCCCCAATGCCACACATTTCTTTGTCTCATGCCCTTCTGCACACTTCTCACATGTGGGAACCTCCCTCCTACACACTGCTGCCACATGCCCCTAAGCTTGACACCTGTAACAACTTAATGTATTCGGCACAAAAGCTCATACAGATTAACTTATATATCCTAACATCACTTTGTCAGGAAAAGACAACATCAAAACTCAAAAGACAACAGCTCTTCTGTTTCACCTCTCACGACACCTGGTCTACATTGCACCAAATGACGAGCATCACCAACACCGGGAATCTTCCCCTTCGGTTGGTCAACTTTCACATTTACTAATACCCCAGTAATCACTCCTTTCTCCTTTTCTTAAGAGCAGAACATTTCAACTCTCTTGTCCCCATTCGTTTAACGTGGAGCGCCTGCTTGCTAATACACTTCACAATAATCAATCATTCTCAAAAGTTGTATCTATCATACAGCCATTGCACATTCCAGTGTCATGTTTCAGTATAAACTTAAAGAAGAGTTTAATCCCGTAAGATCTCATCTTGCACAAGACAACTTCCTCCCTTCTGTTACCATTATATGACACTACCTCCCGTACAGATGTCCTTATCCTATAGAAATGTCTCCCCTTACTACTCAAATCCCATTGTCTCTGCCAGCAATCCAACCCAGTCTTTTTTAATCAATGTTTTTACCACACCTCTACCCAACTGATCCACTATATTATTTTTCACTGCACCCTTTGTGATTAGATCTACTCTATCATTTCCCTTTACTCCTGCAGGGGCAGAAATACAACAAAACTGAACCACAATACCACTCACAAACTGCTTGATCAATAGTGTTGATTTGAGCTAGGTGCTGCACAGTTTGAGTAATATTTTAAAAGACCGGTGCAGTGAAAATTCATTTTTTTTCATATTGTACAACAGCTGATGAAACTAACACTGTAAAAGTGTGACAGAATTTGATCAGTGTTAGTTGCTGTTTGGAAATACAATATACACAGGACCTTCTAATCAGCAGGTTTGCATGTGCAGAAGTTTTGGCTTTCTATGGTGAGATCACCAAGCGGTAAATTGGTTAATAGATCAATAACAAAGAGAGTTCCAAACCTCTTTGTCAATAACAGCTAGTTTTCAGTTTTCCCCTCCTCACTCAGACCCCTCCCAGACAGTCCTAGCAAAATTATTGCTTAAGAAATAGTTATTTTCTCATAACTCTAAGTTTAAAAAAAAATGGTGGTGGGAATAGACTGTTGATCAGATAGTTTCTTTTTACTTTCGGAAAATGCACATGACCAAATATTTGTGGCCTACCCTCCTGAACAAGTGTCAAAGGGGCTTATTTTAAGATTGATAGGCCACATTGCTCATCACGAGTCATATATCCACATTGGCATTCACAGTCAAGATAAATCGCCATCATAATATTGTAGGGACCCTAATTATGATCTCCCCAAGTGGGTAAATCCTATTTAGGAGACCTTTCGAAGACACCTATAGGACGTTGCACTGTCGCCATTTGCAACATCCGTGTAAGTAGTGGGATGGGCCCCCGGTTGTGGCCCTCTCGAGGTACGTGGAGCAGTGAAGCACAAAGATGCATTCTCCAGACAACCCATCCTATATTGAAGAAATCTATATCTCTTGGCGTAACGGCTATGCTGTTGGGTTGACAGGTTCAAGGTCGTGGGTTCAAGCCCTAGTTGGGATTGACATCTCTGCAATAAAACACATTTTTTAACACAGGAGGCAAAATATACTGTAAACTTGAAAAATGATATTCGTTATTTGCAGTACTGGTAATACTGATACGTGAAAATATACTGTAGCCTATTTATTTTTTCAACAAATGTTGGAACATGTTCAAAGCTGTTACCTATGAGTTGAGAATGATGTACATTACTGTACAATATCCATTCCAATGTACTGTGTGAAATTACTCACATTTAGTGACCTTATACATTAAAACGTAAATTCATTAAATTAGGATTTAGTTTCACTGATCTACAGAATCAACTGTACCTTCAAAACATTATAGTAAATACTCTATCCAGAGCAATTTATAGTAGTAAGTGCATTCATTTTCATACTGAGCCCCCATGGCAACTGAACCGACAGCCCTGGTATTGCAAGTTGTATGCTCTACCAACTGAGCCAACCAGAACCCTAATGCATAAAGAATGAAGATCTAAATAAAATATTTGCCATCCTTTTATTGAGACTTCATCTACAGATAGTTTTGTACCGTCCAATATGTATGCTAAATCAATGTTTCTCAACCTTTTTCTACCAGCAGCTGGGGTGCTTCTGCCATGGGGGACAGCTAACATTAAATTTTGAGTACTTGAGCACAAAATCAGTGTCAGCTAAACATCAGCTAAACATCAGAATAAGGGATGGCAGGTAGCCTTGAGGTCAGAGTGTTGAGCCAGTAACTGTAAAGGTTGCTGTTTGAATACTGGAGCAGACAAAGGGAAAAAATATATATAGATATTTTGCTGTACCTTTGAGCATGGCCTTTAGCCCTAATTGCCCCAGAGGTCCTTTATAATTGTGGGTGTCTCAGGGGGAGTTGGGATATGCAAAATAATACATTACCATTACGCACTTGTGTGTAACAGGACAAACATAGGCCCCCCACAAAAAAATAAAAAATATTATCACAGGGTTTAACCTCTCGTGGACAGACAGTATGGAGGATCTGACGCAGTTACGCATGATTTAAGATCAGGGTTTCCGAGATTAGGCAGGTTTTAGACCTTCTCTGTCTGGTCCAGTAGGTGGTAGTAATTCACCACTAAAGTTGCTTAAATTAGAAGAAGACGCATAAGCAGAAGAAAAATGGTGGCAGTGAGCAGGGCATAGCTCAGCCTTATCTTTGAGGAAAGCAACTAAAGTAGCTACATCTGTTAGCCGGGAGAGGTTCTGGATTTATTGTATGGGTAGTGTGGGAAGCCTATATAGTTTAGTTTTATCCTTAGTGGTTATTTTACTTGCCATGTCTTCCAACGTTGATGTTGGAGGTGAAAAGCTTGCCTCTGTAGATTTCGAGATATTCGGGAACGTCCAGGGTAGGTAGGCTGACTAGGCTACCCCGCGCATGTTCAGTTGTCTGCCTTGGGGGGTGAGCCTGTGCCTGTATGTAAAATGGTCAACTCACACAATGCACACTGCCTGAAGTAGATTCACTGAGTAGGCAAGTTTGGTAACAATTTTCACTGTGCAACCCGAAACATAGCATGCTGCTATCCATATTTTCAAATGCAATTGTTTCCCCCTATGGCACGGTGCAAGTTAGCCCATTGAATATTGTTGAGGGGAATTGATCTAGGCATGAAATGCTCTTAATTAAAAACAATGTATCCTTGATTGCGAATTTAATTATCATCCCAAAATAACTTCACAAATATAAAAGATACACAACAAAAGACCAGGGGAAGAAGTGTAATAGCTTCGAGACAATGTTATAATTTTATTTTGCCTTAGATTCCATTAGCTCAGGAAGTGTCATAGTTCAGGTAAAGGGAATTGGAATCTGTGTTAAAACGGCGCACAGTAAGTGTATATTTTGCATTTGAAAAAAAATATTTGGGCGTGATATGAAATTAGAATTTCTGATGTTTCCAAAACCGTATTACACGCGTCAGGACTGTTGTACACATTGGCCGTGCTGTGGTCAATGGTTTGAATGAGATCCAAAGAGGACTGTGTATGGCCCTTTGGATTCTCTACAGTTTCTAGTCTCTTGAAAGGATCAGGTCATCAAGTCAATAAAGCAAGATAAAGCTAATCTGGAATATTTGGATATGAATTACCCCAATTTCTTTTCATGTTTCTTTTGTTCTTACAGGTGTTTGCTTCAGAATGGTGAGCAACTTCACTTAGCCTTTTACATGTTGAGGATTTATTTATTTTTTTAACAATAAAATAAAAGTAGAACAAAATATATATTTTAAAACCTATCACATTCCATTTTGATTTGCAACGTGTTAGTATTTTCCCCTCTTTCATCAAACTGTACTCTTCTTTTTAAATTCTGTGTTCCATACATATTGATAAAGTGAAGTGTGTTAGCGTTTTCATTTAGCCCACACACAGTGTAGAGCATCTTTGGTTCCGTTTCTAAAATACATTGTACAGTGTTATCTTTATAAGAAGATAACCCCAGTTACTGCACTGACATGACACCCCCTGTGCCATTTTTCCTTCCTTTCTTTTGGTCCTTTGTTTTCCAGTACACAGAAGACCAGGGGAAGAAGCTGGGTGTTAATGGCTGGGTGAAGAACACAAGAGAAGGAACCGTGGTTGGCCAGTTACAGGGGCCCCATGACAAGGTCAAGGAAATGTAAGTCCACTCTGAGATAGACAATACAATTCATTAGACAGGATACGATTCAATGAATCATTCCATTTTACTGCATAAGCAATGCCTTGGTTTACAAACTACTGCACACCAGAAGAGGCTGGTGGGAGGAGCTATAGGAGGAAGGGCTCATTGAAATGTTTGTAAAGGAATCAATGGAACGGAGTCAAACCAGCCTCCTCTGCTGAACACATCTTATTCTATATTTTTTACAGCACCCCAATCTGTTGGGGGAATTTTGTAATTTAGCCATCAGCATCACAACACTTAATATGTTTTATTTTGCATTACCATTTAAAGACAGTTTTTGAGTTGGTTGCCACACAGAGAGAGAACATATTATAAGCCTTATTTTAATCATAAAGGCTCATACATGCTTTTAACAACTAATACCGCTTCATACACGTAAGTAAAGTGTTTAATGATAGCTATACTACATGTATCAAATAAAATAGTTTTTTGCAAGGGTACGGGGTTAGTCAAGGTAATTGAGGTAATATGTAGGTAGAGGTAAAGTGACTATAGCTAAACAGAGAGTAGCAGCAGTGTATGTGAAGAGTGTGAATGTTTGTGTGTGTGTGGCGTCAATGTGTGTGTGTGTGTGTTAGTGTCAGTGTAGTATGTGTGAGTGTGTGGTTAGAGTCCAGTGAGTGTACATCGAGCCTATGCAAGAATCAGTGCAAAAAAACGTAATAAAATGTAGGCATACCTCAGAGCAGTTACATTGGTTGAAACCAGGCAAGAGTATCACTGACACCATGCAGCTACTTTAATATCATCACACTTGTGAGAGCTTAACAGAGGACATACATTTTTACTTACTTACTGTCTTTACTAGAGATAATACCTTTGTTTATTGAGAATGCAAAGTAGTACTTTGCCAGTAGGTGTCATCATATGCCCAGACTTACCAAATGCCAGGGTTCCCCAACTGGTGGGTTTTTGGGGGGGATTTAATAGAGAGATATATGTGATCATATACAAATGTAAGCAATGTTTGAAAGGATTATGTTTTAGTCAAATGTTATATCTGTTTGTGCTTCTTGCGGGCAATTTGCAGTCTAAAAAATATTTTTATGTTCGGGCCCCCTGACCATCTGCTCAATAAGGAATTGGCACACATCTGAATCTAGTTGATGATCCCTGCCCCATGGAATACTCTAGAATAGAGCTTCCCATGCCTAGTCACAGGATGTGGCCTGATTCTCTATCCCCAAAAGGTGCGCTCACAAACTCCCCCTCATGGATTTAAAAGGAATAGACTGGTGTATGGTAGAAACTCCCTCTGAAGAAAAGGAGGGTGATATGCACATCCTAAACTTGCGAATACCGGTGCTGGACTAATGGATATTACTGAGAAAAAGGAATTAGTATTTGGGTGCAGAAATAAAGCACTGGGGAGCAGCAATATTCTGTGTGCCGGCTTCTCATTTGTTTATCTCGGGGAACTCCCATTTGCCCATGCTTGCACAAAACTGAAGGACGCTAAACTGACTTCAGATCAGTGTTGAGGGGCAACTTCATCTTACTACTTCCCTGACCTGTTTGGTGGGTGTGGCTCAGCCTGTAGTTCCTAAAACCGAGGTACATGGGAAAGTAAGTCAGCCTGGGTCGAGCTGTGGATTACATCACCAGGTTCTCTACGAACTGGGAAATGGGAACAAGATGTACTGGAGAGCTGGAGGAGGGTCCGGCCAGCAGGGGAGTATTTCCTTTCACAATGCCTGGTGTGTGTGTGTGTGTGTGTGTGTGTGTGTGTGTGTGTGTGTGTGTGAGATTGATTGCAATGGATCCTCCAAATCCTTTGGCTTGTTTCTAATTTCTATTGTATTGTGACTTACATAATGGTAAATGTGCTATGTGATGAAAAATGGTACATTATACAAACTACCCTAAACTACCTAAACATGAATCTCTCTGGGCAGCTCCTCCACCCATTGGCTATAGAGTATTTATCTAGCTCTGAAATTTGGGGGGAGGGTTCCTCTTGAAGTATGTGTATTTTTTTTATGTACACACTGCAGTGTTTGTAGTCATTCAACTGTGCCTGACATTGCCTTTTGAGGGTTGAGCTTTTGCTGCACAAAAAAAAGTGTTCCTTTTCACTCCGGCCTGCGAACACGAGATGTGAGAACAGAAATGTGTTTGGTCATTAAATATTGAAACAGACAGAGCAGGCGGGGTTGGAATCTGCTGGAGTCTGCCTGCATTCCCCCCCTCTTTTTTCTCTCTTTCATGAACAATAAATATTCCCCCTGTCTTACTTTCCACCTCTCTTTGGCAGGGTTGGAATTGCTAGTCTGCTGACTTAACTCCTTTTGTTCCATGTCTTAGTCCTGATATCTACCACTTCATCACTTTATCTTTATTTTTTGGGGCCTTGTATCTGAATTTATCCTTTTCAGTAGTGTGGAGATAAGGCTAGCTTAATTTGAACTAATCCAAGATGTTGTTGGAATGTTAGATCTAGCTATGTCTCATAGAGCTCTTGTCAAGCAGTACACAAAGTAATGGTACCACTTTATGATGAAGGCACTTTACAGGAACAGCAATGTGGGAAACCCCCCCCCCCCACACTTTCAATGCTATCTAACTTCCCCAAACCAGTGAGAGGGTTGGAGCCTCCCAGTTCTTCCCTTGAAAACAATGAGTAGCAGCCTGCGCTTGAGAACACAGATGGGCTCCACTGTGTACATGGGGTGGGGGTGGGGGGGGTTATTGACCAGCGGATGTGGTAGAGTGAGAGAGAACGAGCATGTTTTCAAAGCTCTTACTCACACCTCTATAGAAAACGCAAAGGGGAAAGAAAGGTTATAGACATCCAATAAAGGTCTTCCTCTGCCTACCACTCAGAGATGTGAGATAGGGAAATGTAAACAAGCAAGGGTGGGTGTTCATAAAGGATTCATTTGACTAAATTACCTCCCTCCCTCAGCAGCTAGCAAGTGCAATTATTTTCCAGTTTCCCTGTTTTCTTTTGTTAGGGTTTAGTTTCCTGAAAAACTGGGCAGATCTACGCACTTAATACATTGTGTATAATACTGTAATAGCCTGTGTCCGAATGTGGTACCTATTTAAAATTCTCTGTTTGTGTGTGTGTGTGGTCTGTGATTCAGAAATGTGCTATAGTAGTTTGTCAATGTATATTGAACAACAAATATAAATGCAACATGCAACAATTTCAAAGATTTTACTGAGTTACACAGTTCATATAAGGAAATCAGTCAATTTAAATAAATTGATTAGGCCCTAATCTATGGATTTCACATGACTGGGCAGGGGCGCAGCCATGGGAGGGATGGCAATTTTTTTTCCCCCAAAAAAGGGCTTTATTAAAGATATAAGTAATCCTCAGTTTCATCAGCTGCGGGTGGCTGGTCTCAGATGATCCCGCAGGTGAAGAAGCCAGATTTGGTGGTCCTGGGCTGGCAAATCCGACCACGATGCCATCTTACTCCTGCCATCTTATAGGCAGAAACTCAAACCGGATGTGCAAGTGACTGGAACCATTCAACGCTGGTCTGACCAATCAGAATCCAGGCTTCAAGATTGTTTTGATCACGCGGACTGGGATATGTTCTGGTCAGCCTCAGAGAACAACATCAATCTATTCACTGACTCAGTGAGTGAGTTTATAAGGAAGTGCATTGGAGATAAGGTACCCTCTGTGACTATTAAAACCTACCCTAACCAGAAACCATGGATTGATGCTGGGATTTGCGAACGTGCGAACATTTAACAATGGAAAGAGGTCTGGAAATATGGATGAATATTAACAGTGTAGTTATTCCATCTGCAAGGCAATCAAACAAGCAAAATGCCGGTACAAGGTGGAGTCGCAATTCAACGGCTCAGACCCAAGACGTATGTGGCAGTGGCAGGGTCTACAGGAAGTTGAAGACTACAACAACAAAAAAACAGCCACATCACGGACACCGACGTCACGCTTCCAGACAAACTAAACACCTTTGTCCGCTTTGAGGATAATACAGAGCCACCGTTGCGGCCCGCTAATAAGGACTATGCTCCCCCTTCTCCTTCTCCATGGCCGACGTGAGTAAAACATTTAAATGGGTTAACCCTCACAAGGCTGCTGGCCCAGAAGGCATCCCTAGCCGCATCCTCAGAGCATACGCAGACCAGCTGGCTGATGTATTTACGGACATATTAAATAGTTTCCTATCCCAGTCTGCTGTCCCCACATGCTTCAAGACGGCCACCATTGTTCCGGTACCCAAGAAGGCAAAGATAACTGAACTAAATGACTACCGCCCCGTAGCACTCACTTCTGTCATCATGTAGTAACTTTGAGAGACTAGTCATGGATTATATCACCTCCACCTTACCGGCTACCCTAGACCCACTTCAGTTTGCATACCGCCCCTACAGGTCCACAGACGATGCAATCACCATCGCACTATCCCATCTGGACAAGAGGAATACCGATGTAAAAATGCTGTTCATTGACTACAGCTCAGCATTCAACACCATAGTACCCTCCAAGCTCATCATCAAGCTGGAGGCCCTGGGTCTCAACCCCGCCCTGTGCAATTGGGTTCTGGACTTTCTGACGGGCCACCCCCAGGTTTTGAAGGTAGGAAACATCTCCACTTCGCTGACCCTCCACTGGGGCCCCACAAGGGTGTGTGCTCAGCCCCCTCCTGTACTCCCTGTTCACCCACGACTGTGGCCATGCACGCCTCCAACATAATCATCAAGTTTGCAGACAACACAACAGTAGTGGGCTTGATTACCAACAACAATGAGACAGCCTTCATGGAAGACGTGAGGGCACTTGTGGTGTCAGGAAGACAACCTTTCACTCAACGTCAACAAAACGAAGGAGATGATTGTGGACTTCAGGAAACCGCAGAGGGAGCACCCCCAACCCTCATCGAAGGGACAGCAGTGGAGAAGGTGGAAAGTTCTATGTTCCTCGGCGTACACATCACAGACAAACTGAAATGGTCCAACCACACAGACATTGTGGTGAAGAAGGCGCAACAGCTCCTCTTCAACCTCAGGAGGCTGAAAAAATTTGGCTTGTCACCCAAAACCCTGAGAAACCTTTACAGATGCACAATCGAGAGCATCCTGTCAGGCTATATCATAGCCTGGTACGGCAACTGCACCACCCTAAACCGCAAGGCTCTCCAGAGGGTGGTACGGTCTGCACAACGCATCACTGGGGTCAAACTACCTGCCCCTCCATGACACCAACAGCACCCGATGTCACAGGAAGGCCAAAAGGATCATCAAGGACAACAACCAGCCGAGCTACTGCCTGTTCACACCGCTACCATCCAGAAGGCGAGGTCAGTACAGGTGCATCAAAGCTGGGACCGAGAGACTGAAAAACAGCTTCTCTCTGAAGGCCATCAGACTGCTAAACAGTAATCACTAACTCAGAGAGGCTGCTGCCTACATTGAGACCCAATCACTGGCCACTTTAATAAGTGGATCACTAGTCACTTTAAACAATGCCACTTTAAATAATGCCACTTTAATAATGTTTACATATCTTACATTCATAATATCATATGTATATAGTGTATTTTATACCATCTATTGCACCTTGCCTATGCCGCTCGGCCATCGCTCATCCATATATTTATATGTACATATTCTCATTCAACCCTTTTAGATTTGTGTGTATTAGGTAATTGTTGGGGAATTGTTAGATTACTTGTTAGATATTACTGCACTGTCGAAACTAGAAGCACAAGCATTTCGCTACACTCACATTAACATCTGTTAACCATGTGTATGTGACAAATAAAATTCGACTTTGGAGGTGGTTTAAGGTAGACAAATTAACATTTTAAATTCTCTGGCAACCACTCTAGTGGATATTTATGCAGTCAGCATGCCAATTGCACGCTCCCTCAAAAGTTGAGACATCTGTGTCAGAAAGTTCCCTCAAAATTCGAGACATTATATGTGCAGAAAGCTACATTTGTATGTGTTCATCTACAAAGCACTTTTGGGTATACTCCCTCTGTAGTCTGGTCTCCTTCACCACCAGCAGTTACTATACCCAGTCTGCTAGGTGGTTGCTACTTAAAGTCCCCAGGACATTTACAGTATTAGGCAAGAATGCCTTCTCTTCTGGTGCACCAGAGGCATGGAATAGTCTACAATCCATGCATCATCTAGATATGTTAGTGCCACTGAATGAATTTAAAGTATTGATGGGAGACTGTTACAGAGGAGTGTAAATGCTTTTGTAGGCTGGATCAGGCTGTATTGTTGTTTGTTTTAATTCTGTAATGTATTGATTGTTGCTGCCTTCTTGGCCAGGACTCCCTTGAAAAGTAGACTATGGGTCTCAATGGGCTTTTCCTGGTTAAATAAAACAAATCTGTTGTGTGACAAAACTGCACATTTTAGTGGCCTTTTATTGTCCCCAGCACTCGGTGCAACCTGTATAATGACCATGCTGTTTAATCAGCTTCTTGATATGCCACACCTGTCAGGTAGAAATGCTCACTAACAAACTTGTGCCCAAAACTTGAGAGAAATAAGCTTGTTGTGCGTATGCAACAATTCTGGGACTTTTCATTGCAGCAACACTTTACATGTTGCGTTTATTTTTTTATTTAGTAGATTTGTAATTTTCAGTGTTTTTTCCTCTTTTATACACCTTGGTGTGTATCCTATATTTACAATGTCAGTATTGATAACATTTGAGTTATTTATATAGTTTATGTCAGGGACAATGCACAATAATCAACATATTTGACAGCACTGCAGTATAACATTGTCAGAGTTAACTAGACAGCATTTTTTTTATTACTGGGTAGTCTGTATTTTCTAGGCTTTAAAAAAAATCCTGTATTCCCAAAGCTCAGACACTCTCTGTGCTCAACTTGATAATACATAGCCTAGTGAACTACCAGTAGAATTACTTGTATTTCATTGAAAGGGAATATCAATGCACCCTTGTAAGCAACGACACATACAACGACACATACATCTCTCTTTGGTTGTTAGTCAATTTCCTCCATCCTAGCCTCCAACGCAAGATGTTTCCCGGCAGTCTCAACACAGACGCACCTTAAAAAAAAGCTTCCGACTGCCAACCGGTGCGCCTTCCTGCTCGCACTCATCCAATAAGAATGGAGTGATGGGCCCTCAGAGGACCATAATGCATTTAGTGACCTCTTGATTCACTTGAATACAGCATGAGGGATGTAGCGTACAGACTGCGAGGAAAGGGAACATAGGTCCTCTGGTGGTAGCTCATCGCTTGCACCCATGAGATGATTATCACCAACATGAATTGCTCCCATTGTGTTTGCGTTATGCTGGGGACTCAGAACATATGGCCTATTACAGCCAAATCTTGGCTGTAGCTGGCAATATTTATTGTTATGTCTGTCAATGCATTGACACCAGACCTGGGTCAAATAGATTGTTTTAATACATTGTCTGCCCTTTATTTTGTTTAGTCCAGTACAATGGAATCAATGGAGTAGTCCCAAAAGCCTAATTAAAACACCTGAACTACATACTATATTATCAGAAGAGATTATTGCCTGAAACTGAAAATCATGTTGCGTGTCTTTTATAGTCCTGGTTTTGAATACCAGTGACAGTTTGTGAGGTGTTGTTTTGACTCGGAATTGTGGGCCTTTTCTCTCTCTTTCCGTAGGAAGGTGTGGCTGAGTACGGTGGGGAGTCCCAGCTCACGCATTGACCACGCCGAGTTCTCTAACGAGAGGGACATCCCCAAACTGGAAATCCATGGCTTTGGCACTCGCTACTGACTGCCAGAGCAGCGACAAAGCACCGCAGCAAGTATCCACCCTGAGGCCTGCCCCAAAGGAATTAGTAGCTTCTCAACTTCTAACGTGCTTGATTTGACCTGTAACATTCATATCTTCACAGTTTTAAATGTCATTCTGAGGCCTGTTATGCCATTTATTTATTGTTTGAAGAAGTCATTTGAATGCTCTGTTATCATTTCACCCACAACAGAAGTTTGACATGATTAGTTTGCTAAATGCAACTTTTAAATTGCACTTAAATGCCACCATATATGTCAATTATAGTCAACCTTTACAATGTTGAGTTCATCCCATCAAAGACAGAAATAAAATAATTTAGTGAACCAACTGTGTGAACATTTTCAGTAGTTTTAAATATAAAAAATATTTTGAGGATCTGCAGAGTTGTTTTTCTCAACATGGATGCAACACACACTCACCGGACAATTTATTAGGTACACATATCTAGTACCGGGTCGGACCCCCCTTTCCCTCTTTAACAGTCTGAATTCTTCAGGGCATTCTACAAGGTGTCGGAAACATTCCACAGGGATGTTGGTCCAAGCTGACGCGATTGCATTACGCAGTTGCTGCAGATTGGACAGCAGCACATTCATGCTGTGAACAGCCCGTTCCATCTCATCCCAAAGATGCTCCATTGGGTTGAGGTTTGAGGTCTGCGCAGGCCACTCGATTAAACTGAACTTGCTGTCGTGTTCCAGCCAAGGTTTTTTCACTCCTCAATTTTCCAGTGTACACCATCGCGTGCTCATTGGAGCCGCTTCTTGTTTTTAGCTGATAGGAGTGGAACCCAGTGTGGTCATCAGATGCGATAGCCCATCCGTGACAAGGATCGATGAGTTCTGCATTCTGAGATGCCGTTCTGCACACCACTGTTGTACTGCACCGTTATGTCTGTTTGTGGCCCGCCTGTTAGCTTGCACGATTCTTACCATTATCCTTTTGACCTCTCTCATCAATGACCAGTTTTTTCCCACAGGACTGCCGCTGACTGGATGTTGTTTGTCGCACCATTCTCTGTAAACCCTAAACACTGTCGTGCGTGAAATACCCATGAGCATGACCGTTTGAGATACTGGATCCAGTGCACCTGCCACATGATTACACCGCACTCAAAGTCCCTTAGGTCACTTGTTTTGCCCATTCTAACGTTCAATCGAACAGTAACTGGATGCCTGTATGCCTGCTTTTTATACAGTGCCTTCAGAAAGTATTCACACCCCTTTACTTTTTCCAAATGTCGTTGTATTACAGGCTGAATTTGAAATGTATTACATTTGGATTTTTTGGTCACTGGCCTACACACAATTGCAATACAAGGATATAACATTTATAGAAGAGACAGAAATGCTTATGGCGGAGGAGTTGCTGTATATATTCAGAGCCATATCCCTGTAATGCTTGGAGAAGATCTTTTGTCAAGTGTTATTGAAGTGTTGTGGTTGCAGGTTCACTTGGCACATCTAAAGCCTTTTCTTTTGGGGTGTTGCAATAGGCCGCCAAGTGCTAGCAGTCTGTATCTAAATAATATGTGTGAAATGCTTGATAGTGTATGTAATGTAAACAGAGAGGTCTACTTTCTTGGGGACCTGAATATTGACTGGTGTTCATCAAGCTGTCCGCTCAAGAGGAAGCTTCTTACTGTAGCCAGTGCCTGTAATCTGGTTCAGGATATTAATCAACCTACCAGGGTGTTTACAAACACTACACAAACAAGATCATTCACATGTATTGATCACATTTTTACTAATGCTGTAGAACTTTGTTCTAAAGCTATATCCGTACCCATTGAATGCAGTGATCACAATATAGTGGCTATATCCAGGAAAGCCACATTTCCAACAGCTGGGCCTAAAATAGTGTATAAGAGATCATACTAACGATTTTGCTGTGACTCTTATGTGGATGATGTTAAAAAGATTTGTTGGTCTGATGTGATTGAGGAGCATCCAGATGCTGCACTTGATGAATTTATGAAATTGCTTCTTCCAATTGATAAACATGCACCTGTTCAGAAACTGACAGTTAAGGCTCCATGGATTGATGAGGAATTTAAAAACTGTATGGTTGAAAGAGATGTGGCAAAAGGAGTGGCTAATAAGTCTGGCTGTACATCTGACTGGCTTACTTTACTGCAAATTTAGATATTTTGTGACTAAACTCAACAAAAATAAGAAACTTTTATGAAGCCAAGATCAATGATATAAAGAATGATGGGAAAAAACTTGTACTTTAAATGAAATTATGGGCAGAAAGACAAATTCAACTCCCATCTTTTATCGAATCAGATGGCTTATTCATCACAAAACCATTTGATGTTGCCAATTATTTTAATGATTATTTCATTTGCAAAGTGGGCAAACTTAGGCAGGAAATGCCCACAACAAAAAGTGAGCAATTTTATGTATGTATAAAAAAACAAATACTGAAAGAAAAGCAGTGCAAGTTTGAATTTTGTAAAGTTAGTGTGGGAGAGGTGGAAAAATGATTGTTAACGATTAACAATCATTAACAATAATGACAAACCTCCTGGCATTGACAACTTAGATGGAAATGGTGGCTGACTCTATAGCCACTCCTATCTGTCATTTTTAATCTGAGCATAGAGGAAAGTCTTTGTCCTCAGGGCTGGAGGGACGCCAAAGTAATTCCGCTACCCAACAGTGGTAAAGCAGCCTTTACTGGTTCTAACAGCAGACCTATCAGCTTGCTGCCAGCTCTTAGCAAACTGTTGGGAAAAATGTGTTTGACCAAATACAATGCTATTTCTCTGTAAACAAATGAACAACAGACTTTCAACATGCTTATAGAGATGGGCACTCAACATGTACAGCACTGACACAAATGACAGATGATTGGTTGAAGGAAATTGATAATAAGAACATTGTGGGAGTTGTACTGTTAGATTTCAGTGCAGCCTTTGATATTATTGACCATAACCTGTTGTTGAGAAAACTTAAGTGCTATGGCTTTTCAACCTCTGCCATATCGTGAATTCAGAGCTATCTATCTTTTAGAACTCAAAGGGTTTTCTTTTAATGGAAGCATCTCTAATGTCAAACATGTAAAGTGTGGTGTACTGCAGGGAAGCTCTCTAGGTCCTCTACTCTTTTCTATGTTTACCAATAACCTGCCACTGGCATTAAATAAAGCATGTGTGTCCATGTATACTGATGATTCAACCATAAATACATCAGCAACCACAGCTAATGAAGTCACTGAAACCCTTAACAAAGAGTTGGGTGGCCATTAATAAACTGGTCCTGAACAAATCTAAAACTAAGAGCATTGTATTTGGTACAAATCATTCCTTAAGTGCTAGACCTCAGCTGAAACTGGTAATGAATGGTGTGGCTGTTGAACAAGTTGAGGAGACTAAATTACTTGGCGTTACCTTAGATTGTAAACTCATGGTCAAACATATAGATTCAATGGTTGGAAAGATGGGGAGAGGTGTAGCCGTAATAAAGAGATGCTCTGCTTTTTTGACACCACACTCCAAAAAGAAAGTTCTGCAGGCTCTAGTTTTGTCTAATCTTGGTTATTGTCCAGTTGTGTGGTCCAGTGCTGCAAGAAAAGACCTAGTTAAGCTGCATCTGGCCCAGAACAGAGCGGCACGTTTTGCCCTTCATTGTAATCAGAGGGCTAATATTAATAATATGCATGCCAGTCTCTCTTGGCTAAGAGTTGAGGAGAGACTGACTGCATCACTTCTTGTTTTTATAAGAAACATTGTGTTGAAAATCCCAAATTGTTTGCAGTCAACTTACACACAGCTCTGACACACACACTTATCCCGCCAGACATTCCACCAGGGTCTTTTTTTCATAGTCCCCAAATCCAGAACAAATTCAAGAAAACGTGAAGTATTATATAGAGCCCTTACTGCATGGAACTTCCTTCCGTCTCATATTACTCAAATAAACAGCAAACCTGATTTCAAAAAACAGATAAAGCAACACCTCGCGGCACAACACCTCTCCCCAATTTGACCTAGTTTGTGTGGATGCATTAATATGTAGGCTACGTGTACCTTTTTAAGAATGTATGTAGTTCTGTCCTTAAGCTGTTCTTGTCTAATGATGTTCTGTATTATGTAATTCTGTATTATGTATTGTGTTTCATGTTTTGTGTGGACCCCAGGAAGAGTAGCTGCTGCTTTTACAACAGCTAATGGGGATCCAAATAAAATACCAAACAAATCATGTCAAATTAGAATGTTTAAAAAAAAAATTCAACCCATTTGTTATGGCAAGCCTAAATAAACTAAACTACCTCCTCTCTGTACCCCACACATACAATTATCTATAAGCTCCCTCAGTCAAGCAGTGAATTTTAAACACAAATTCAACCACAAAGACCAGGGAGGTTCCAAAGCCTCGCAAAGAAGGGCACCTATTAGTATATGTTAAATGAGAAAACAACTGAGGATGGATCAACAACATTGAAGTGACTCCACAATACTAACCTAAATGAGTGAAAAGAAGGAAGCCTGTAAAGAATAAACATATTCCAAAATATGCAATCTGTTGCCAATGAGGCACTTAAGTAATACGGCAAAATACTGTATGTGGCAAAGAAAAAACTTTTTTTCCTGAATACAAAGCGTTATATTTGGGGCAAATCCAACACATCACTGAATACCATTCTTCATATAATACCAAGCATAGTGGTGGCTGCATCATGTTATGGCTGCTTGTAATCGTTAAGGACTGGGGAGTTTTTCAGGATAAAAAAGAAACAGAATAGAGTTAAATACACAGCAAAATCCTAGAGAAAAACCTGGTTCAGTCTGCTTTCCACCAGACACTGGGAGATTAATTCACCTTTCAGCAGGACAAAAACCTAAAACACAAGGCCAACTCTACAATGGAGTTGTTTACCAAGAAGACAGTGAATGTTCCTGAGTGGCAGTTTTGACTTAAATCTACTGATAATCTATGGTAAGACCTGTAAATGTTTGTCTAGCAATGTTCAACAACCAATTTGACAAAGCTTGAAGAATTGTATAAAGAATGATGGGCAAATGTTGCACAATCCAGGTGTGGAAAGCTCTTAGAGAGAATTACCAAGAAAGACCCACAGCTGTAATCGCCGCCAAAAGTGTAATGAGTACTTATGTAAATTAGACATTTCTGTATTTAATTTTCAATAAATTTGCAAAAACCTCTAAAAATATGTATTGCCTTTGTCATTATTGGGTATTGTGTGTAGATGGGTGAGTGTAGATGTTATTGAATTCATTTTGAATTCAGGCTGTAACACAACAAAATGTGGAATAAATCAAGAGGTATGAATACTTTCTGAAGGCATTGTAGCAAGCCACGGAAAATGGAGCGATCCACTTTCATGAACGGGTATTACCTAATAAACTGCCCAGTAAGTGTATCATTGAACTTTATCATTATAGAATGCCCTTCATACAAGTTCACTACATGAATGGCCATGATCCAAATAACAACATTAATGTTATTGTATTGGGATGTACGTTACAGTAAAGTAAAATCATTACAAGCTGAAAGCCTGTCCAGTCATCACAAGCTGAAAGCCTGCCTATTTGAGTGAGATGTAGGGCTCCACCTGTGGAAGAAATCAACCAATAGTGGCAGTGCTTTGCCCTCCTCACAACTCTCTTTCCTATGCAAGGATAGCCAGCGTTTGTGTACTTCCCTTAAAGGGAAACTTCACCGCTAGAGACTTTTTGGGGTGTTTTTCCAGAGAGTGATGAGAGGGTGATTCAGACAATTATGATGTCATTGGTTGATTGAGCTTGCTGTCTGATCAAAAAATGAATGGAGTTACGTTTCTAAGCAATTATTGTGGCCTTTGTGTTTCGCCGACTGCATGATCACGCAGGTAGATATGGTTGTCCTTGTTCAATAGAGCCATTGGACTTTTCTCAACGGTGTTCCTATCTGCCAGGACATTGCAGGATATCTAGATTGACTCATTTTACCTGGCTTTGCAAAGACGGGAGCCATACTTCCTTGTTCCCACCCTCGAAAGCAAGCTTTTAAAAATGGAGGCGGTACTAGTTTACAGGTTCACAGGAGCTATGTTACCGAGAATGCTCAATAATTTGCTGCAATGACTGCTTCCTCTTTCTAAGAAGAGCTGAACGACAAATCCTTTATTTTCTTTTACATAGGAACAGCCCTATTTATTTGAGCCAGAATACACTGAAGAGAAGTTGAGATGGCAAGAAAAATAATTACGAGACCAGCAAGCAGCGACCAGCAACCAGTGTTGTTCAGTACAATTTGGTGATCAATTCGGGCGAGTTGTGTTGTTTGCTAAACCTAAAATGTACTGTAGTCTAACGTTGTAGCTAGCTAACTAGCCCCAGTGCCTCTCATTATGAGCAAAATTTGAGAAATGTTTTGATGATGATAATTGAGAATAAATGAATGACTTTGGCTTGATGACTCATATTAGACTTGGGGTACCTATACCTGTGTGTTGTAGCTAGCTAGCTAGTTAACATGTCTGTGAGATGTCTCATATTCTACTGCATGCTGCTACAGTAGGAATACAGACCGTATTCCATGAATGTGTAATAGCGTTTTCTTCTTTCTCTCACAGATGATACCGCTTGGATACAAAGAAATTGATGACACAAGACAAGATGTGAAAGGTCCCATAACAGCAAACTCCCATTGTATCAAAGTGACTCCGAACACCTCACTGCACCACCCAAACACACCATATGCAATTATTCCCTTTGTAGAACTGTAGTATTTATTAAATGCGTTAGAATTAGTATTTCTTCTACTGTATATACTGTATTCCTGCATACTGCTGTGTAAAATTACCACAGTCCCCAGAACAAATAAACTTTGTCCTGAAAACAAGCCATGTCTACCTATTTGTTACATTGACAGACTAATCTCATCTGAGATTTCCACCTTCGCCGTCCTGACCGGCCGCTCTTCGCCCTCGGGGCCGGCGTTGTCCTGCGGCTGGGGCTGCACGTCGGAGGGGGGAGTTCATCACTTCCCTGATTACTCCCCCTTCATCTAGCACTCCGAGGAGGAGCTCCCTGCGTCTCCGTTACAATTTTAGATCATACTACAACATCAGTCTAACAGAATACGGATGTTGTGTTGGTTGAATGTTCCAGGCTGTTCCAGAATGTTCTTCAGCTGGTGAACCTCTCCTTGTTTTGGGTAATGGCAGCTGGTTTAGCAAGCTTTCCCACTGGGGTGATGTTGGCAGGGATGTTAGGTTTGGGGGGCTGTGACTCTGGCTCCTTGTAGACAACAGTCTGGTCCTTTCTGCACTCCACAGCCAAGTAGACAAGCCTCTCTTTCTTCACCAGCCACTGCTTCGACCTCACGCAGAAGATTTGTTTGTTCTGCAAGTCTCCTGGAAAGACATGAAGACCGATCATGAGGATGTGTAACCATACAATAAAACATGTTCATCTGTAAACAAAAAAGGGTACCGTAGACTGGTATGTGTTTAATTACACTCAGAGTCAATACTTATTTTCCACCATAATTTGCAAATAAATTCATTAAAAATCCTACAATGGGATTTTCTGGATTTTTTTTCTCCATTTTGTCTGTCATAGTTGAAGTGTACCTATGATGAAAATGACAGGCCTCTCTCATATTTTTAAGTGGGAGCACTTGCACAATTAGTGGCTGACTAAATACTTTTTTGCCCCACTGTATATGCAGTCAGCATGCCAATTGCACGCTCCCTCAAAAGTTGAGACATTTGTGTCAGAAAGTTCCCTCAAAATTTGAGACATTATATGCGCAGAAAGCTACATTTGTATGTGTTCATCTACAAAGCCCTTTTGGGTATACTCCCTCTGTAATCTGGTCTCCCTCACCACCAGAAGTTACTATACCCAGTCTGCTAGGTGGTTGCTACTTAAAGTCCCCAGGACATTTACAGTATTAGGCAAGACTTCCTTCTTGTCTTGTGCACCAGAGGCATGGAACAGTCTACAATCCATGCTTCATCTAGGTATGTTAGTGCCACTGAATTAATTTAAAATATTGATGGGAGACTCTGTTACACAGGATTCTGTAGTCTGTGTTCTGTGGTTATATGAGGTCTGTGGTTGTGAGGCAGGTGGTTGGACGTACTGCCAAAGTCTCTAAAACAACGTTGGAGGCGGCTTAAGGTAGAAAAATGTACATTAAATTATCTGGCAACAGGCTCTGGTGGACATTTCTACAGTCAGCATGCCAATTTTCGTCTCCCTCAAAAGTTGACATCTATTTCATTGTGTTGTGTGACAAAACTGTACGTTTTAGTGGCCTTTTATTGTCCCCAGCAGATCGGGAGGTAATAGGGATAGATGGCGTAAAGAGGTCAATGGACTGCAGAACGTGGGGGATAGGGTGCTGACAAGTAGATATTTGTCAAATCTGTCATGATTGATTGTAAAATGCCCACAATGGGGTCACTAAAATAAGATTTAGATATATTTGGCTGCATAACATTTAGAAGTTGTCCCTTTTTAGATTTAGAAAAAGTGGCTTCTAAATGCGAACTCCCGTTTGTATAAACTGGTAGCATTAGCTAGTATACAGAAATCAGTGGTGGTAGTCATGTTTAACTGTAATGCAGTTGATTGATGACAATGACATGAACATGTATTGGGGTTGACATCCATGCAAGCATTATACTCAGATTTTTACCTCAACATAGTGTGAAATACACACTAAAAGTATTTTTATTTTATTTATTTCACCTTTATTTAACCAGGTAGGCTAGTTGAGAACAAGTTCTCATTTGCAACTGCGACCTGGCCAAGATAAAGCATAGCAGTGTGAACAGACAACACAGAGTTACACATGGAGTAAACAATTAACAAGTCAATAACACAGAATAATTTTTTTTTTAAAGAGTCTATATACATTGTGTGCAAAAGGCATGAGGAGGTAGGCGAATAATTACAATTTTACAGATTAACACTGGAGTGATAAACGATCAGATGGTCATGTACAGGTAGAGATATAGGTGTGCAAAAGAGCAGAAAAGTAAATAAATAAAAACCGTATGGGGATGAGGTAGGTAAAAATGGATGGGCTATTTACCGATAGACTATGTACAGCTGCAGCAATCGGTTAGCTGCTCAGATAACAGATGTTTGAAGTTGGTGAGGGAGATAAAAGTCTCCAACTTCAGCGATTTTCGCAATTCGTTCCAGTCACAGGCAGCAGAGAACTGGAACGAAAGGCGGCCAAATGAGGTGTTGGCTTTAGGGATGATCAGTGAGATACACCTGCTGGAGCGCGTGCTACGGGTGGGTGTTGCCATCGTGACCAGTGAACTGAGATAAGGCAGAGCTTTACCTAGCATGGACTTGTAGATGACCTGGAGCCAGTGGGTCTGGCGACGAATATGTAGTGAGGGCCAGCCGACTAGAGCATACAGGTCGCAGTGGTGGGTGGTATAAGGTGCTTTAGTGACAAAACGGATGGCACTGTGATAAACTGCATCCAGTTTGCTGAGTAGAGTGTTGGAAGCTATTTTGTAGATAACATCGCCGAAGTCGAGGATCGGTAGGATAGTCAGTTTTACTAGGGTAAGTTTGGCGGTGTGAGTGAAGGAGGCTTTGTTGCGGAAGAGAAAGCCGACTCTAGATTTTTTATTTTCGATTGGAGATGTTTGATATGAGTCTGGAAGGAGAGTTTACAGTCTAGCCAGACACCTAGGTACTTATAGATGTCCACATATTCAAGGTCGGAACCATCCAGGGTGGTGATGCTAGTCGGGCGTGCGGGTGCAGGCAGCAAACGGTTGAAAAGCATGCATTTGGTTTTACTAGCGTTTAAGAGCAGTTGGAGGCCACGGAAGGAGTGTTGTATGGCATTGAAGCTCGTTTGGAGGTTAGATAGCACAGTGTCCAAGGACGGGCCAGAAGTATACAGAATGGTGTCGTCTGCGTAGAGGTGGATCAGGGAATCGCCCGCAGCATGAGCAACATCATTGATATATACAGAGAAAAGAGTCGGCCCGGGAATTGAACCCTGTGGCACCCCCATAGAGACTGCCAGAGGACCGGACAGCATGCCCTCCGATTTGACACACTGAACTCTGTCTGCAAAGTAGTTGGTGAACCAGGCAAGGCAGTCATCAGAAAAACCGAGGCTACTGAGTCTGCCAATAAGAATATGGTGATTGACAGAGTCGAAAGCCTTGGCAAGGTCGATGAAGACGGCTGCACAGTACTGTCTTTTATCGATAGCGGTTATGATATCGTTTAGTACCTTGAGCGTGGCTGAGGTGCACCCGTGTCCGGCTCGGAAACCAGATTGCACAGCGGAGAAGGTACGGTGGGTGACCTGTTTGGTCAGTGACCTGTTTGTTGACTTGGCTTTCGAAGACCATTAGATATGCAGGGCAGGATGGATATAGGCCTGTAACAGTTTGGGTCCAGGGTGTCTCGCCCTTTGAAGAGGGGGATGACTGCGGCAGCTTTCCAATCCTTGGGGATCTCAGACGATATGAAAGAGAGGTTGAACAGGCTGGGGATAGGGGTTGCGACAATGGCGGCGGATAGTTTCAGAAATAGAGGGTCCAGATTGTCAAGCCCAGCTGATTTGTACGGGTCCAGGTTTTTCAGCTCTTTCAGAACATCTGCTATTTGGATTTGGGTAAGTAAGCTAATTGTGTTGGCAATGTGGAGATTCGGGATGGAGATGCAGGTGGAAAAACGGTGCAGCCATTTTACTTCATTCACACTGGGAAACGGACTTCAACATCTCAAAAGAGGTAAAGGTCTTTTCTTTTAGCCAGTGTCTAGTAGTTATCGGGATAGAGATTCTCCCTGAATAACTACGAGTGGTGCGGTGCAGAACAATTTATTGGACACATATGACAGCCCCACGATGCGCAAGAAGTATAAATGCTCTGACTTCTGCAGAGGCCTCATTGCTATAAATGCTGTATGGCCACTGCAGACAGATAAATCGGCTTTAAAGGAGCAAGAATGTGTAGAGGGAGCGGTTAGAAAGCAATTGAGTGAGTGAGACAAGGTGGGGAAAGTGAATTTAGGGAGATGCACATGAACAAATGGTACGCTAGAATCAAAGCAAATTAGAGTTGCTTCAAGACTACATTTTGACCAAATAGTTTTACAGTATTTGTAAAAATGTCATCTCTGGTTAAAGATTGTGTTTTGATGTCTGTTTGAGTACTTGAGTACTCAATTACTCATGCCCATCCCTAGAAACAACATTGGGGAACTACTAAGTTGTGTGTAGAGTACAACTTCAACTGTCTCGTTGGATGTCCACACGCTGACATGCACAGCTCTCTGGGTGAGGTTCTGTCTTCAAGTCTCCAGTGGGGGATGAAGTCCATTCCATCTATGTAATGTATTTCAGGTTATGGACAGGTGCAATCAGGTGGCAGGAGGGGTGGAGTGCACCTCATCCTGGATATGACAGAGTTTGCCTCAACCCATGGGTCCAGAAGGCAGAGTTCAATAACTACAGACAGATGTGAGATGCAGGAGGATGGCACTCTTCTCATACCACTCTCTAGGCTACTGCCAAATTCAAAGCTACCTCCAGGAGGAAGCTGATAAAGTGTTTTGATAACTTTCAAGTGTAACAGTTCCATGTAGAACATACCATACTACACATAATATTGTTAAAAGCAATGTTCTGCTAATATAACAATGTACAAATATTATACCTGTCTTATTTGTATCACCTTTTGTCCCTTCTGACATGCTACATCACATTACACGTTAGCTTGATGTACTTAGCTCGCTAGCATTATCAAATAATGTTGCATAGGAACAGCTATCTACTAACGTACTCACCATCACCAGTAGTTTGACGGTTGACAGGCAGCAGAAGTAACCATGTTGAATGTAACTTTGAGGAGGCTTGCAGAGGCCAAATCAAGCTCCGTGCCGTCTTACTGTGACCTCCCAAATTTTGTAACAATATAGCTCCGTATTAACATTGGTTGACGGAAGGTGGCGGCGATATGTCCTGTATAAACACAAACTCACTTCCTTGACAATAGCTCTGCTCTGAGAAGCACAAGTATGAATGCCCTGACTTCTGCAGAGGCCGCATCGCAGTATATGCTGTATGTTCAATGCAGACACCAGAATGTCCATAAATTGGCTTTAAGTAATCCATACCCAACCCTCCAGTAGTTGTGATAAATTCACTTACAAAACACAGTTTTATACTTTGTCGTCAATTTTGACTCTGAAATGAATGTTTCTGACTCATATCGATGCCACATAGAATCAACTTCTCTGGTTTGAAATGGCCTAGGGGGCAGTTGACCATCTAGGCAGGAGTTTTTGCTCTTGCTCCACAAAAAAAGTATACACTGAAATCAGATTCAGTTTTCCTTGACTTTGCAGGCTTTGATTTAGAAAAAAAGACCAGGCAAAATGCATGGAAACAGATGAACCTGCGCAGGAACTGGAATACACATTTGCAGAATAAAAAATGTTAAGTATTTAAAAGGAAATTGCTCTCTCATCATAATAAAAAATACTTCCCAGCATGGCCGCCTGTAGTAAATCTGCATATACACTGCCAGCCAGGCCAGAATCCTCTTAACTGACAGCAACGAGATTAGATCAGAGGCTTAAGGGTTTATATACAGGCTTTACCATCCAGATGGGAAAAAGCAATACAAGGTCAATATATGGGGTCTGTGTGTGTGTCACCGGAAAGCATTGTGTCCTGCAGTCCAAGCAGATAGATGCACTTTGCAGTGGTTAAACTCTTACCGCTCCAGCTTTATTAGTGTAAAGCCATTTTGCATTCGGATCATTAAGCTACCCCATGGATGGAGCAAGGGTTTCTAAATCACATTTTATCCGATCAATTTCGTCATTTAGAAGTCATGTTGAAATAAATGTCATTGTTTGCACTTATTTAACAACATATGCAGATGTGAGTAACTTGGAATGTAATATCCTCAGTTTAGAGCGACAGTCTGCGATTCGAAAAACAATAAATAGGCTGCTCTGCCTCTTATTTTGATATACAGCTGAGCTGAGGGATGGGGCTTGGAAATGTGACCCCTCTCAAGTTCATAGACAGCACTCTAGATGCACTCTAGCCTGCTCATGACACCGAGAGGATAGTTTCAACAATGTTTTCAAGCTATACACTGTTTGATTACAATGACATTGTTCATAAACAATGGAGTAAAACAAGCTTTTATTTGGTTGTAAGTCAGGGTAAGACCGTTCCGTTGTACTAAACTCATGAACTATGCATAAGTTATATTCTTAAAGAATCAATGGCATTAATTTAAAATTCAAAAATGGATGTATCAATTCCAGACTGTATCTTTAAACCCAGTCCATACTAGTAGGACTTGCTATTGTTTGCAGACCAATAACACAATAATAACCAAATCAAATCAAATTTGATTTGTCACATACACATGGTTAGCAGATGTTAATGCGAGTGTAGCGAAATACTTGTGCTTCTAGTTCCAACAATGCAGTAATAACCAACGAGTAATCTAGCTAACAATTCCAAAACTACTACCTTATACACACAAGTGTAAAGGGATAAAGAATATGTACATAAAGATATATGAATGAGTGATGGTACAGAGCGGCATAGGCAAGATGCAGTAGATGGTATCGAGTACAGTATATACATATGAGATGAGTATGTAAACAAAGTGGCATAGTTCAAAGTGGCTAGTGATACATGTATTACATAAAGATGCAGTAGATGATATAGATGATGATGATATGATATAGAGTACAGTAGATACGTATACATATGAGATAAATAATGTAGGGTATGTAAACATTATATTAGGTAGCATTGTTTAAAGTGGCTAGTGATATATTGATATATTTTACATCAATTCCCATCAATTCCCATTATTAAAGTGGCTGGAGCAGACCTGCGTTGTGCAGACCTCACTACCCTCTGGAGAGCCTTACGGTTGTGGGCGGAGCAGTTGCGTACCAGGCGGTGATACAGCCCGACAGGATGCTCTCGATTGTGCATCTGTTATAGGGCTAAAAGGAGTTGTAGCTTTCATTGTTAAGCAAATATTCGAACTAGTTCAGCGCAGAAACTTGGTAACTAACTACAATGACCATAATCCATTGCTCCTGTTCTTTCCATCTCGGACAGAGACGGATAGACTTTTACACCTGCTATGCTAGGTTAGATACACACAGACTGCATGAGAAATGAATGCACACAATGACGAGAGGGGTAGAGACAGTTTGTGAAAGTATGCCTAATCTACTTTGAAGAACTAGTCCAATGATTTCGTCAGACAGCTCTGGAGCATACAGATGTCGGATCTTAACTTGACCACTCTTTTGTCATGGAGAATTTTCGTAATTTTCCTAATTCATCAGGATATTCAAATGAGCCTCGTGATTGGCTGTAAATGAGCAGTTCTCGTTCTCCGGTACGGGTGGTAGTCGATTCATTGGGATCAGGGCTATCAAAATAATGTTCTCTCTCGCTCACACAAAAGCTAGGCCTACTGCAACATTCAAATCGATAAAAATGTATCTGAAATTCAGCCATACTCATCAACAGCCATCGTTTTATTGATCTCCACTAGGGTACCACATACAAGTGTGTAGCATATCCTAAGGTCTGTGGTCGTTTAGTGGTTAGGGCCACTGCCTTCTGTGTGCAGATATAGACCTACTGTGTCAGCGTGGGTCCGATTCCAGACCACAAAAAGCGCTATTGACTTAATGTAGTTACACATTTCAAATATGAACAGTCCATGGAAACAGGAAGTTTTGGTACAATTTTATATATGTCGACAGATCATTTGTTCGTTCGACATGGTGGGATCTGTTTGTGTATGTAAAATGAATTAGAAACCAGATAATGGGACAGTTAGAAAAGATATCAGGACAGTTGGAAAATATACTGGGACACCTTGCAATCATAACGCAATATGCACCTACACACACAGACTGTATTTTCTACAAAGTTACAGAAAGCTAAACCAACAACCACACAAACTGAAATTGGATACATTGTAAATGCAGGTCCAACCAGGAAAAACGTAGCTAGCTAGTTAACTAGCATTTGTGTTTTTGCAGAAGACATATTTTTTCCGAGCATCTGATGACAATGTGTAACAGTCTTGAGACAACAGAAGCTGGGAGACGGGAAGCAAGTACAGGGTGAGAATTTAATAATAAATAGACATGAAACAAAGAAAAAACAGCGTCTGGACAAGAGAAACAAAACCACATCAATGCAGACTTGGGGATGAAACTGAGGAAGTGACAGATATAGGGGAGGCAATCACTGACGTGATGGAGTCCAGGTGAGTCTGATGTAACAATGGTGACAGGTGTGCGTAATGAGCAGCCTGGCGGCCTCGAGCGCCAGAGAGGGGGAGCAGGAGCAGACGTAACATAACGTGGGGAGTGATGAACATGAATTTCACAGGTCTCTAATGTTACTGTTGCAGTCATGACAGAAGTGCTGTTAAATCCTCCCACATGTTTCTAGTTTGACCAGCTGTTATCAGTAACTGGTATTTTTGAATTCAGTTGTCATATTGGCAGGTTTGTTAGCAACAAACTATTTAGCTAGCTTCTAGCCTAGTGTTTGATATGCAATGTAATGAACAGTGTCCTGACGAGAAGGCAAACGTGTCTAGCAATGCCAGGAAAAATCTGGCACCATCAGCTCATTGTTATGTATGTATCCAAATGAATGTCAAGAAACAAGCTATATAGCTAGCTTCTAGCCTAGCATTTGATATGCAATGCGATCTCCTCGTAATGAACAGTGTCGAGTGTCCTGACGAGAAGGCAAACTTTTCTAGCTGTGCCGGGCAAAATCGGGCATCATCAGCTCATTGTAATGTATTCACATGAATTTCAATAGAAAACATCTTAAACTAATGCTTTTGCGGCAACTTTGCTGTTATTCTGCCTTCAGAGGTCATGACTGTGTTAGATTAACTAGTTGGCTAGCTAGCAAGCAAGGGACAAGAATGTTGCCAGCGAGCATGGCAATAGAACATATAGAATGAACTGGGTCACATCTCTTGCAACCCAAAGATAAGAAAGTATGAATTCTCTTATAAGGAAAATATGAAACATATTTATTATTTCTACCATTAAATGTGTGTGATTTAGTATTGTTTTCATTACCTTGGAGAAATGAACTCTGCAAAGGGACTCACTGCGTCATCCATTATTTCCAAGATAATGTACAGAACATCAGCGTTTATCCCTTACATGTTCTCCCTCTATGCATAATAATTTCATAGTGTAGACTAGCCTACCCGCATTGTATCTGTGAGCTGTTGGCTAGAGCGCAAGTGCCAAGACCAGCGTAGACACATTTTCTATTTATTTGGTACATAAAAACATAAGCGCAAAAAGTACATTTTGTGTGCACTACATCATCACTCACTGATTTTTATCCACAAGAAGTCCGTTTGTTGGAAACATACCACTGGTGGGAAAATGCACATATTTTCTTTATGCAGATTATTTTATATTCTCATGAAAATCTGTCGCCAATTGGATGGAAATCTAGCTAATGTCTAATAGATCATTCGCCCTTAGTCTGTTCAAAAAGGACTCAGTTGTTGTGATGACAATACCAACCAAAGGGCAACATACTGTGGGGCAAAAAAGTATTTAGTCAGCCACCAATTGTGCAAGTTCTCCCACTTAAAAAGATGAGAGAGGCCTGTAATTTTCTACAATGTGATTTTCTGGATTTTTTTCTAATTTTGTCTGTCATAGTTGAAGTGTACCTATGATGAAAAGTACAGGCCTCTCTCATCTTTTTAAGTGGGAGAACTTGCACAATTGGTGGCTGACTAAATACTTTTTTGCCCCACTGTATCTTGAAAGACTTTGGTTGCAAGCCGGACACCAACATCATCTTTTAGGGAGTGGTAATGATGTGACCTTTAATGGTTGCAATTGAGATCAGCTGTGCAGGTGAATTTAGCCTCTTTGATTGTTTAACGAGAGATCAGAATTGGCATGTTCCAATCCCATGTATCTTTCACCGAAGAAGCTATCCCATTACACCTTGTGGAGCAGTGGGAAAAAAAAATATATTCCTGATTTAATGGCGGACAGAAGTCCCTGCTTCGGATTACATTTTCTAGAAGAACACAGAATAACTTCAGGAAATGCAAGTATAATGTTTATTTATTCACCAAATAGTGAACATTTTCAACAAATTACTTTCATAGTGTCACATTGGCATGAATGATTCGGGAGACAGGTGCAGGAATAAGTAATATGGATTTTTATTTCACCCAAATTACGCCGTGCCGTGTAAAAGCATGAGAGGACCAAACAAACACGTAACAAAAGAGCGAGGAGTACCTTGAATAAATAACACACACTCATGATGATAAACATATTGGACAAGACCCGTAATCATCTGCGCAATTCACAAGGGCACGAAAGCCCAAAACACACAGCACAGGTACTCACACGCACTAATGGACATTGGAACAATAATTGACAGCACCATGGTGAACAAAGGGCAGGTGTGCGCAATGAAAGCTCCAGAGGGATCCGTGACACATAGCTATGAATTTTTAATTCAAATGTTGAGTAACTGGTATTTATCAGCCCGGTGCAAAGCTAGCTAGCTAGCTAACACCATGGCCGCTATAGCTAGCTAGCAGGCGATCTTATCCTGCTTATCGGCTGTATAGAGATTAACAACTAAACTAACTAATTGTAGATTCAGCAATGTGTCAATTGTGAAGACCCAATAATTGTATATATCATGAATTGGTGAACTTGCTAGTGCACTAAAGACATATAGCAAATCGTTTCCCCCCCATTTGTTTTCAGGGACTAAAGTGGGCACCTAAATGCGTTTCACTTAATTGCATTGGCTTGGCAGGAGAAAACAGTCCTGCTCGACTCATTTGGAGTTGAGACATTTTAACAACATCTGATGAAAAACGGCTTGCTAGCCAGCCAAGTTATTTGTGCATTCTGTTGATGAGTCTGTTTTACTAGCTAGCAGCATGCAATGTCTGTTTACCTAACTAACTTTCGCTAACTGCCTCTTGCCACTTTCCGTTATTGTATTGTGTTGCACCATTGGGGTTAGTGTTACTAGGTAATATTAGAGCCAAGCCTTGGCCAATTGCACATTAATAAAGGTAGTTGTGGGTTCAGCAATTTGAACCAGCAGTGACATTTTAGCAGTGAGGTTCATTTCTTCTTCCTTGTCTCTGCTTGTTCCAGGTTGAAGCACATCCCACAATGACAGTCTGCAGATGTAAAGAACTTGTTGTGAACCTCCCAACCACCAGGATAATTACCATATCCCAGGGTATTATTCAGGAGCCAACACCGCAATTTAGATAGAAAAAGATTCACCCATGTTATTGTTTATCATGCAGATTTGTCATGGCATTGTAATTTATTGAGCCCATTCTAAATTACAGACATGATTTATGCCGTGGGGATCACAGTGTGCAAGTCTTCAATTTAGACCACAATTACTTTAATTAGGTGTTAGTGAAGGGTTGGAACAAAAACCTGTAAACTCCTGTCCTGTGTATAAAAAAACAACAACCCTGTGGCTGTCATGACTAAATTTGCCCTCCTACTGAACAAGTTTCTGAATGTTGGAGGTTAATCTCCTTGAGATGTCCCTCATTTGGGAATGACTTATTTTGTACAATGGACTGTTTTAAGGACTCAAAAACCAAAATAATTTTAATATTAAAAATTACAAGTGTTGATGTCTCCACATGTTTCTGTTTTTGAGGCTTGGGCAGCTGGTGACTGCAGTTCATACTGTATGTCTAATCCCCTGCAAGGAGAGAGAAAAGCATCAATAATATTACAATGCTGTATTAATTGAATTGAATATATATTCCTGTTTGATATGCATTTATTTAATTATAATATCATTTTATATTACATGCTAATATTTGTTTTGGATCATATGTATTTAGCTTACATTAGGATGAAGTAGTTTAGGCCTTCTCATCTAGTTAGATTGCATCATATCACCTTTAATAATATGCACGGGTGTGATAGTTGTATGAATTAATGACAATGCAAGCCTACTCAGTAGAAACAAAACATTATCAGCTCTAATGCAATATTAGCTTCACAGTGAAACACCACTATTCTGACTATTAATCACACAGTCAAAAAAATAGATGATTTAGCTATCTCAAAAAAACATAGGTAAGCTTGCTTGCATGATATCGTACAGGCTATGTCCACAACGATGGAGTAGCAGACCAAGCAATGTGCGAGAGGAGGACCCTGTACTGTAGGATAATTATTCTAGTCGGTGTCAACGTCATTTATTAACAGGTACTGAGAGATCTACTCTACTTGTTATTCGTGTCAGATGTTTCCATTTTGGGATAGTTGTTCACTGAATTGCTAGCACTTCATTTCCTAATGCTTTTGTTGAAAAAGATGATCGAAAACCATGAAATTATGTTTTAATCATCGAACCGAAACCGAACCGACCTCAAAAAGCACTAATCGCTCAGCACCATCCAACACAGAAACACAACTTGGACCAATACAGTAGGCCTAGGCTATTACTTATATGTATCCTGTTGGTTGGCCTACTGGTTCAGTTGGTTGGCCTACTGTAAAAATACATATGTTTTTATTTAACATTTATTTGCACAAGGAGTCCCGTTGAGACCAAGGCCTCTTTCGCAAAGGAGCCATGCATACACAATTTATAGGCAACAAGTTATACGATTTACCACAAATGATTATCCTATGTATTTCTTATTTGGCATTTGTGGAAGGGTTGTCACTTCTGATCTAAGAGTTAACATTATTTTACATTGGTTTAGCAAAAATAGTTTCAAGACCTTGTATTGATTTATACCTAGGTTGCTAACTGTCAAAACATATATGCAATATATATATATATATGTAAGGTTAGTGTTACATTGACCATTGTTACAACTTGTGTCGCCAGTTGAATTGTCGCTGCGCAATAATTAAGTTGCTTAGCAACCTGGAAATAATGAATTCGCTGCCAAAGTCCACACGACAATTTCTTTCACACACTTTATCAGGAGTAAAATGTATCAGTGTGCTGAAATCTGCTTGCCAAGAAAGAAGAAAGTCCGCGAGTCTTTCCAGTAAGTACAGTATTTCTGATTGTAAAAGGCCTAGATTCGATGTTCAGAAGACATATGACTAATGATTGAGTAGATATTGATTCAATAAACGTTCTTCATAATCATTATGTGCACAAGTAATCCACGAGGTATTTTAATGACTAGTTTAATGATTTTAAATTCGTGTTTGTCGTTTATAAACGTTTCTACGGCAGGCAATTATTTACAACCCAATGCTATACAGTTACATGTGAATTGTTTCTATCTGTTAGGCTATATCCTATTGCAACAATGTGATTTGGAGGTTGGCCTATTTGCTGCCCTTTATTTGTTGTTGCAAACTTTAAGTAGATTGACTCTTTCCCTCTGTTTTTTTTTAGCTCAAATACATACAGGATATTTGATGAAAAGATACCTGACAGATTGGACCCTGATAAAGTCTATAAAGTAAATTCATATGCTCAGAGAGATCCCAAGGAATATGATCAGCTTAAAATACACAATACCCCACAAATGTACAATGCCAAGTTCATAAGAACCAATGTCAGGTTCATGAATGCACCCATTTCTCACATGGAGACAGAGAGTACAATGGCTGAGCAGGTATGTTCCATGAAATGTTATTCATAATTGTAACCATTCTGCAATGACCAGTTTAGTTCCATGTCGGATAAATAAAATAACTTCCAGTTTAGTTACATTTCATTCCATGATAATTCATTTTCTCTCCATGAGACTTATAACAGTGTCACTGGTGGCCCAATACATCGTATCACGATGTGAGCACCCAGGCACCTTACAGAAAGGACAGCACTCAGAGACAAGACTACCAGGCCATTCAACAAACATACGCCCTGGTCAGACATGGGAGGAACAACAACAGAGTGCCTGCTTCAGGAATCGGTGAGCGCGTGTGCGTGCGTGTCTTGTGTGTGTGTGTTTGCGCAAGCACGTTCATGATTGTTTGGTGTTATCCAATTAGTCCTCTATCTTATACATTCACTTGCATTAGACTCAAATAAAGGCATTGATACTATGTCAGGTTGGCACTTAGGGTTGAAGGAGTGTATGGATTAGAACAAATAGATTTGTGTTGCTTAGTTGCATCTGAAAGGAGATCTGTGCAAGAAAAATGTAACTATTTAACTGCAGTGAGTGACATTTTACTACATGGCTTATGGTTCACAGTTCCCATGCTGAGCTCTATTGGTAGCCCAAAAGTGTTGCTCGAGCAAATGTCTTTTATTCACCAATATGATTCAAGGAAATTACAGGACCAACCATACCAAGGAAGGGTAAGATTTATACAATTTCTCAGTAGAGTCATTTTGCTGCTTTCTATCCTCTGCATCTAACATTTAATAAAGTCTTGTTCCTGGAAACTCATAGGGCATGTTTCCAAGAAACCGATTAAGCCTAGTCCTGACCATTCTCCATGGAGAATCTCCATTGAAAGAGAATCTCCATTTTTCATCCAGGACTAGGATTAATCTGTCTGTGAGATCAGCCCATGGGTTCAGTGTTAAATCATGTGTATTAGTTATGGCCTGGAATGTATAGTATTTTTCCAAAATCAAATGTAATATTGCAATGTTACAAATGTTATACTTTGAAGGTATTTTAATGAATTGATAATGCTCTTATTTACATTCTCAGAATGTGATCCAAGAAATACAACAAAATGGGATTCAAAGCAAATTAATATTAGCCTTCAAACGTTCTCAAAACTTTCCTTTGCCTGATCGGGGGTTCAACTTTGGACAGCGTTTGAACCATGTGATGAACTCAACTCCCAGCCACAGCTGCATCCCTCCCTCCCTCCCTCCCTCCCTCCCTCCCTCCCTCCCTCCCTCCCTCCCTCCCTCCCTCCCTCCCTCCCTCCCTCCCTCCCTCCCTCCCTCCCTCCCTCCCTCCCTCCCTCCCCACCCTCTGCTTCCCCCAGGTATGCTCATGTCTGTTTCCCCTTTCTCCAGCGACATGGAGCTTTAGTGTGGAGCGAGGCTGGGCCATGGTCTCCTGTCGGGGAGCGGGGAGGAAGAGGGGGGAAAGAGGTAACCTCTCCCCAGCAGCAAGTTTTCAATGACGGCAGGATCCACTCCGGAAAGGCGGGCCCCAGCGCTAAAGGCACCAAGGCCATCGCCTGCCACTCACCGACCCATCCCTCCAGCCAGCTGTTTCACAGCTTCTATACTCCCATGACACATATGGGAGGGGTTGAGGGAGGGTTTGAGGGGATCTCCTCAGTCTTAGACAGGGCTGCGGAGGGTCGGAGAGCTATGCATGCGGACGGCGAGGGGACTGTCTTGCAAAGGCAGGGATCCAACAGTCAACAGGTGGAGGTTCAAGCCCCAGCCCAAATTGCAGGCTCAGAGCCTAACAACTGATGGCACTGATGGCATTTTAACACTTTAAGGGCTGCCTTATGTAAAGATCTGGGTAGAAATCGGTTGCAATTGTGTTACATTTTTGGTCAAAAATAAGATAAAGATTAAAATAATAAAAGGTTCAACCTGCAAAAGTAACTGCTGTTAAATGGTATTTTCAATTAAAGAAAAATACTGTATATGGTATGTACAACTGTCATACCCAATTCTAACCCCCAATCAGGAGCCCTAAGCAAAATTTGGTTGGGCCCCCCCTCCCCACCTTGCAGCAAAACATTTTTTGTTGCTACCCTCTTGATGGCTGAGAACTTTTCTTAAAGCAAATTTCCTGCAATCCTATACATTTTGCCATGGGGCGTAGATGAAATGTTGCAGTTTTAAAGCAAGTTTTCTGCAATTTTACACATTGTACCATGGGGTGGAGAGACATTCTTGCTGTTTTAAACCTAATTTCCTGCAATTCTACACATTTTGCCATGATTTATGCCATGTTAATATGATATTTGAGTGAGAATGTCTAACAAAATTAATGGGGCCCCACTGGAAATCAGAGCCCTGGGCACATGCCCTGCATGCCCGTTCAGTATTCAGCTATGATTACTATAAGTTTAGATAGCTGGTTAGACTAACTACCAATTCTGTTTGTTTGTTGCTGATATGGCAAATTGAGTGATTGTCAGTGACTGACATAACAAGAGAAAAGCTTCCAAAAGATGCACAACCAAATTTTAAAATGGCACCTAGTGTATTCTACTATTCCCTGACTGAGTTCCTAAAAAAATTGGAACTCAAAAATGTTGGGTTGAGGGCCCCCTAGTGGCTGGTGGCCCTAAGCGACCGCTGATGTCGTTTATGCCTGAGCCGGCACTATCCAAAATATAAGGTTGTTTTACTTAAGAATGTTTGGCTGAAAAACTAATTTAAATTGTGACTATTGTGGCTATAGATTGTGACTGATGTACTGGAGTGTTAACATGAACAGACTATATTTATAACGTTTAGCAAATTGAATATACTTTGCCAGCACACAATCTTTGAAAAAAAGAGCATGTTGAAACCATAGAATACAGTTTTTGTGAGCTATCTAATCGCTTTTCATAGTCCTTATGATGAAGCCCACACCAGTTTTCTGCATTTAGATAGAATAGTGGATCTGCGTCAGGTGATGGATCTATATCAGGTTTCAGTACAACTGTGTAGAATAAAAGAATAGAGGAATAGTTATTTTATTGTATATTTGGGTAGAAGGGTAATAATATACCCTTTTCCCATTACCCCCAGACACACACATGTTGAGAGGCCCAGGCATTGCAGCGCCCCTGGATGGAGAAAAATGTTGTTCTCCAAGTGCTTTGCTCAAGTGCCTTGCTCAAGGGCACAACGTTAGTGGTTTGTACCTGGGATTAGAGATCAGCAGCCCCCCAGCTACAAGATCAGTTCCCAGTTCCCATTTCTATTGATGGTCATCTTTACCCTAAAGTGCAGTGCCTTCAGAAAGTATTCACACCCCTTTACCCTTTCCACATGTTGTTGTGTTACAGCCTGAATAAAAACTTGGATTCAATTGAGATTTCACTGATCTACACATAATACCCCATAATGTCAAAGGGGAATTTATATATTTTCTAAATTAATAAAAAAATATATACCTGAAATAAGTAGTCAGCCCCTTTGTCATGGCAAGCCTAAATAATGTGAGTAGTAAAAATGTGCTTAACAAATTGCATAATAAGTTGTATGGACTCATTCCATGTTCATATCTGTACCCCACACATACAATTATCTGTAAGGTCCCTCAATGTTCAATGCCTCACAAAGAAAGACACCAATTGGTAGATGTGTAAAAATAGAAAAAGCAGATGCTGAACATCCCTTTGAGCATGGTGAAGTTATGAATTACACTTTGGATGGTGTACAGGCGTGCATCCTAACTCAGTTGCCGGAGAGGAAAGAAACCGCTCAGGGATATTAAAACAGTTACAGAGTTTAACGGTTGTGAAATGAGAAAACTGAGGATGGATCAACAACGAAGTTACTCCACAATGCTAATCTAAATGACAGAGTGAAAAGAAGGAAGCCTGTAAAAAATAAAAATATTCCAAAACATGCATCCTGTTTGCAACAAGGCACTTAAGTAATACTGCAAAATACTGTATGTGGCAAAGAAATACACTTCTCACTGCCTACCTGAAGACAAACAATGTATACGAAATGCTTCAGTCTGGTTTTAGACCCCATCATAGCACTGAGACTGCACTTGTGAAGGTGGTAAATGACCTTTAAATGGCATCAGACCGAGGCTTTGCATCTGTCCTCGTGCTCCTAGACCTTAGTGCTGCTTTTGATACCATCGATCACCACATTCTTTTGGAGAGATTGGAAACCCAAATTGGTCTACACGAACAAGTTCTGGCCTTGTTTAGATCTTATCTGTTGGAAAGATATCAGTTTGTCTCTGTGAATGGTTTGTCCTCTGACAAATCAACTGTAAATTTCGGTGTTCCTCAACAGCTGTACATTTCAATGAAACATGGTGAAGCCCCAAAAGCCTGTGTTTCAGACATAAGGAAGTGGATGGCTGCAAGCTTTCTACTTTTAAACTCGGACAAAACAGAGATGCTTGTTCTAGGTCCCAAGAAACAAAGAGATCTTCTGTTGAATCTGACAATTAATCTTAATGGTTGTACAGTCGTCTCAAATAAAACTGTCAAGGACCTCGGCGTTACTCTGGACCCTGATCTCTCTTTTGACGAACATATCAAGACTGTTTCAAGGACAGCTTTTTTCCATCTACGTTACATTGCAAAAATCAGAAACTTTATGTCCAAAAATGATGCAGAAAAATGTATCCATGCTTTTCTTACTTCTAGGCTAGACTACTGCAATGCTCTACTTTCCGGCTACCCGGATAAAGCACTAAATGAACTTCAGTTAGTGCTAAATACGGCTGCTAGAATCCTGACTAGAACCAAAAAATGTGATCATATTACTCCAGTGCTAGCCTCCCTACACTGGCTTCCTGTCAAGGCAAGGGCTGATTTCAAGGTTTTACTGCTAACCTACAAAGCTACATGGGCTTGCTCCTACCTATCTCTCTGATTTGGTCCTGCCGTACATACCTACACGTATGCTACGGTCACAAGACGCAGGCCTCCTAATTGTCCCTAGAATTTCTAAGCAAACAGCTGGAGGCAGGGCTTTCTCCTATAGAGCTCCATTTTTATGGAATGGTCTGCCTACCCATGTGAGAGACGCAAACTCGGTCTCAACCTTTAAGTCTTTACTGAAGACTCATCTCTTCAGTGGGTCATATGATTGAGTGTAGTCTGGCCCAGGAGTGTGAAGGTGAACGGAAAGGCTCTGGAGCAACGAACCGGCCTTGCTGTCTCTGCCTGGCCGGGTCCCCTCTTTCCACTGGGATTCTCTGCCTCTAACCCTATTACAGGGGCTGAGTCACTGGCTTACTGGTGCTCTTTCATGCTGTCCCTAGGAGGGATGCGTCACTTGAGTGGGTTGAGTCACTGATGTGATCTTCCTGTCTGGGTTGGCGCCCCCCCTTAGGTTGTGCCGTGGCGGAAATCTTTGTGGGCTATACTCGGCCTTGTCTCAGGATGGTAAGTTGGTGGTTGAAGGTATCCCTCTAGTGGTGTGGGGGCTGTGCTTTGGCAAAGTGGGTGGGGTTATATCCTTCCTGTTTAGCCCTGTCCGGGGGTATCATTGGATGGGGCCACAGTGTATCCTGACCCCTCCTGTCTCAGCCTCCAGTATTTATGCTGCAGTAGTTTATGTGTCGGGGGGCTAGGGTCAGTTTGTTATATCTGGAGTACTTCCCCTGTCTTATCTGGTGTCCTGTGTGAATTTAAGCATGCTCTCTCTCTGAGGACCTGAGCCCTAGCACCATGCCTCAGGACTACCTGGCATGATGACTCCTTGCTGTCCCCAGTCCACCGGGCCATGCTGTTGTTCCAGTTTCAACTGTTCTGCCTGCGGCTATGGAATCCTAACCTGTTCACTGGACGTTCTACCTGTCCCAGACCTGCTGTTTTCAACTCTCTAGAGACAGCAGGGGTGGTAGAGATACTCTTAATGATCGGCTATGAAAAGCTAACTGACATTTACTCCTGAGGTGCTGACTTGCTGCACCCTCGACAACTACTGTGATTATTATTATTTGACCATGCTGGTCATTTATGAACATTTGAACATCTTGGCCATGTTCTGTTATAATCTCCACCCGGCACAGCCAGAAGAGGTCTGGCCTCCCCTCATAGCCTGGTTCCTCTCTAGGTTTCTTCCTAGGTTTTGGCCTTTCTAGGGAGTTTTTCCTAGTCACCGTGCTTCTACACCTGCATTGCTTGCTGTTTGGGGTTTTCGGCTGGGTTTCTGTACAGCACTTTGAGATATCAGCTGATGTACAAAGGGCTATATAAATACATTTGATTTGATTTGAATAGATTTTTGGCCTGAGTACTAAGTGTTAAATTTCGGGCAATTCCATCACAACACATCACTGGTGGTGGCTGATTCATGTTATGGGAATGCTTGTCATTGGCAAGGACTGTAAGATGGCGCAGAAGAAGAAGGCAGACGTTTTACATGCCCCCAACCGATTGTGGTTTTTTTTGTTCGTTTATTTGCGTTGGTTGTAACTTTTCTTAAACTTATTTTGTACATAATGTTGCTGCTACTGTCTCTTATGACCGAAAATAACTTCTGGACAACAGGACTGCGATTACTCACCACGGACTGGCAGAATCATTATTTTCCTTTAATGAGTCTGACGAGGCTCACAAATGATATACTGCTTTCTTGGGAACAGGCCCAGATTCCTGTGATTTGCGTGAAGAGGAGGCAGAGAAAAAGGGGTCGGCGGGCGGGCTGCCTTCTGAGAATTCGTAGGCGATCGAATAAACCCCCACTTCCTTCCATTCTGCTAGCAAACATGCAATCTTTGGACAATAAGATAGATGACCAACGTGGAAGATTGAACTACCAACGGGACATTCAAAACTGTAATATCTTATGCTTCACGGAGACGTGGGTGAACGATGACACTATCAGCATACAGCTGGCTGGTTATACACTGCACCGGCAGGATAGAACAGCTGCGTCTGGTAAGATAAGGAGCGGCGGACTATGTATTTTTGTAAATTACAGCTGGTGCACGATATCTAAGGAAGCCTCGAGCTATTGCTCGCTTGAGGTAGAGTATCTCATGATAAACTGTAGACCACACTACCTACCTAGAGAGTTTTCATCTGTATTTTTCGCAGCTGTTTTACATCCCACCACAGTCAGAGGCTGGCACTAAGACAGCATTGAATGAGCTGTATTCCACCATAAGCAAACAAGAAAACCCTCACCCAGAGGTGAAACTTACATTTCTATCAGCATGTTAAATGTGCAACCAGAGGGAAAAAAACTCTGAACCACCTTTACTTCACACACAGAGACGCATACAAAGCTCTCCCTCACCTTCCATTTGGCAAATCTGACCATAATTCTATCCTCCTGATTCCTGTTTACAAGCAAAAATTAAAGCAGGAAGCACCAGTGACAAGATCAATAAAAAAGTGGTCAGATGAAGCAGATGCTAAGCTACAGGACTGTTTTGCTAGCACAGACTGGAATATGTTCCGTGATTCCTCCGATAACAATAAGTGCATTGATGACGTCGTCCCCACAGTAACTGTACGTACATATCCAAATCAGAAGCCATGGTTTACAGGCAACATCGGCACTGAGCTAAAGGCTAGAGTTGCCGCTTTCAAGGAGCGGGACTCTAACCCAGAAGCTTATAAGAAATCCTGCTATGCCCCCCGACGAACCATCAAACAGGCAAAGCATCAATCAGGAGCCCAGTGACATGAACATACCAGACGAGCTAAACTACTTCTATGCTCGCTTCGAGGCAAATAACATTGAAAAACGCATGAGAGCACCAGCTGTTCTGGAAGACTGTGTGATCACATTCTCCACAGCCGATGTGAAACAGATCAACATTCACAAGGCCGCAGGGCCAGACTATTTACCAGGATTTGTACTCCGAGCATGTGCTGACCAACTGGCAAGTGTCTTCACTGACATTTTCAACCTCTCCCTGTCCGAGTCTGTAATACCAACCTGTTTTAAGCAGACCACAATAGTGCCTGTGCCCAAGAACACCAAGGTAACCTGCCTAAACATCTACCGACCCGTAGCACTCACGTCTGTAGCCATGAACTGTTTCGAAAGGCTGGTCATCGCTTACATCACCACCATTATCCCAGAAACCCTAGACCCACTCCAATTTGCATACTGCCCCAACAGATCCACAGATGCAATCTCTATTGCACTCCACACTGCCCTTTCCCACCCGGACAAAAGGAACACCTATGTGAGAATGCTATTCATTGACTACAGCTCAACACCATAGTGCCCTCAAAAGCTCATCAATAAGCTAAGGACCCTGGTACTAAACACCTCCCTCTGCAATTGGATCCTGGACTTCCTGACGGGCCGCCCCCAGGTTGTAAGGGTAGGTAACAACACATCCGCCACACTGATCCTAAACACAGGGGCCCCTCAGGGGTGCGTGCTCAGTCCCCTCCTGTACTCCCTGTTCACTCATGACTGCACAGCCAGGCATGACTCCAACACCATCATTAAGTTTGCAGACAACACAACAGTGGTAGGCCTGATCAACGACAATGATGAGACAGCCTATAGGGAGGAGGTTCACTGTAAGGTGAACACCTGTTGTATTTGGCACATGTGACTAATAAAATGTGATTTGATTTTTCGCATTTTAAAAAATGTCATTCAAATTTTGCAGAGGCAAAATCCTAGAGGAAAACTTGGTTCAATTTCCTGTCCAACAGACTGAGGTAGCCTAGTGGTTAGTGTGTTGTGCCTGTAACCAAAAGGTTGCTAGATCAAATCCCTGAGCTGACAAGGTAAAAATCTGTCATTCTGCCCTTGAACAAGGCAGTTAACCCACTGTTCCTAGGCAGTCATTGTAAATAAGAATTTGTTCTTAACTGATAAAAATTAAGACACTGGAAGATGAAATCATTGTTCAGCAGAACACTAACCTAAAACACAAGGCCATAGCTTGACTGGAGTTGCTTACCAAGATGACATTGTGTTATAGTTTTGACTTGAAAATCTATGTCAAGACTTGAAAATGGCTGTCTTGCAATGAACAACAATAAACTTGACAGAGCTTGAATAATTTTAAATAGAATATTGGGCAAATATTTTGCAATCCGTGTGTGCAAAGCTTAGCTGTAATCGTCACCTGTATATGAGATATTTCTGTATTTCATCTTCAATAAATTTGCTAAAATTTCTAAAAACATGTTTTCACTTTGTGATTATGGGATATTGTGTATAGATGGGTGAGAAAAAAAATATTGAATCCATTTTGAATTCAAGCTGTAACACAACAACATTGGGAATAAGTCAAGGGGTATGAATGCTTTCTGAAGGCACTGTAGATCAAAGGTCCTTCTGAAGATCCATTATGACGTCCTGTGTATGACTGCAATGCATTATTGATAAGCGTGCACAATGGATGAACAAGATGAGGGCCAGTCAGAATCATGACACACCCTGTCCTTCTACAAGCAATGAATGAAAGAGAATATTACAAGTTAACTTTTCACATGTACAATTGAGGTGTAGAAAATGTGTTGTACTGAAGATATGACTCACAGATGTAATTATCTTCGATAGCCTCAGTGTCTTTAGGGCCTGCAGTCCTACATTAAAACTGGAAATGACACATCTTAAAGCCACAAAGTGACACACATTTAGTGTACAGAAGGAACATTTTCTAACTAAAGGACATATATGTTGATGTAGACTAAACTATGCAATATATATATATATATATTTTAAACATAATCGATATCAAATATAGCTTATTTTTTTAATGGTGTAGGCCAGTCCTCGGCGATAGGTTTACTTCGCTCTCTATAATCCCCGCCCCTTCGAAATTCAGTGCAGCACTACAGTTTTTGCTGGATTTGGGGGCGGCAGTGCGGATTCTCCCAGTCACTCCCAGCTCTTGTTGCCCAGCCTCTCGTTTGCCCGTTGCGGACTCTCAAGGAGGTGAAGTTCGTTCCTTATTATTTGATTGGTAAGTCAAATAAATGTGTTATTTCAAACAGACGAGTTTATCTCATCACATTGCCAGTTGTGTTGTAATTTTTTGCCGAGGTTAGACAGTTTCCGTTACACAGATTGGCTACAAAGCAAATAGGTTACCTAAACTTACTGGGGAGATGATGGAAAATTTTTAAATCAAGCAAATATGAAATCGTGACTCACGTATATAGGCATACGATTTAAACTATGTTTTGTCGGTCTTTGTTTTTTTTCATAGGCCTGCGCAATTAACACCATTAGACATGTTGATGTTGTAGGCCTACTGTTCATATCAGAAATACCTTTATTTAAAGGCATATTTTATACAATATGCGCAATTTGGATTATATTTCATTTGTATAGTGTCTGATATCGATTTCCATGGTGTTCTGTGACTTCCATTATAGGTGGAATAACGGTAGAGTAGAATGGATGCAAACAGGCGTGGTCGTGCGGATCTGTGGCGCTGCGCGGAAGGTAGCCCAGGGTGATGCTGCGAGGGCAATGATTTAGCACGTTTGTTTATTCTGTACAGTTCGAAAGACAGGCTAACTGTGGCATTAACATTATGTTTGAGTTAGGTTGTGCACAATAACAAAAAATCCCCCCCATTTTATGGTCCTTGGTTTACGTGGTGCGTAGTTGTTGATTGATGATTTGGGGTTATTGATATAGACAATATTACTCATTTTAGGTGAAGTGTATCGGTTGTTGAAATGGCCGCAGAAGGCTAATATTACGTTGGCAGCTACAATGTTTAATTGCATGATGCGATGATGATACAGTAACTATCAAAACGTAAGTGGTCGGCTCCTCCTCAAAACATAACTTCAAAGACATGAAGCCTCAACTTCATGGTTTTCTTTAGTATGTGCTAATGATCAAATACTTTACATGTATCTCGTCAACATGTCGTTTGTGTCTCTCTATTTGGTGGACTGTAAATATTTGCGGTTGATGCTACATGCGGCCTTCTTGTCGTGATGCAGAGGACTCTTCAGACTCTCCAACGTTGCAGCACTAATGCGACCTGGTCGAGTCGAGTCCTCAATGTCCCAGTCACAGAAGGACTCAAACAACATTTAAAATGCGAGCAATGAGGGAGAAGAGTAGATTATACAAAGAGATTTTACTGAGCAAAAAACTCGGGTTCTATAGTAGTGAAGCTATAGGCCTAGGCTACTGCAAGCATCTATTTTTCAAGCAACCACTCCACTCCATATAGCAATGAATGAAGTCAATAACTTCCTAGTTCCAGTGGTGGCATGTTAGCATGGCCACACTGTGCTTACCTGATTGTCAGCCACAGTGGGAACTGAAGTTGTCAAATATCCACTGTGAAAAACAAAGGAAAACATGCACTGTTAAAGGTGGCATGGGATATAAAGGATTTGTAATAAGACCTGTAATTGAATTACACTGTGGTTATTCTGTGGGACTTCATATTGCTGAATCAGTACTTTTTCTAAACAACACGACTTGAGTGAAATGTTTGGTTCAAGTTATTTGGGGTTTTAATGGTTCTCCGGAAGTGTGTTTGATCAGGCTTTGCATCGCATAGTGGCAATTAAGTGTGGCACTCTAGTGCATTTTCCTATTAGGTTTTGCTTGATGGAGCAGGCTCTTTTCTTAAGACCATTTGTTGTATGCAGACCTAGTGTCTGCCTTCTCCACTCAGCCTTGTCTGAAAGGGCGGGGTCCCTTTGCAATGGGAAAACACTTCACAGTTTGTGAATGCAGAAAGACACAAGCACACATGCACACACACAACCTATCCATCTGTCTAGTATCACACACATGGACGAATGCAAGCACATACACACACAAACACAAGACGCATTAAAGCATCTTTATAAGCTCTAAAACTTGTTGTTCGTTTAAAATTGGAACAACATTTGAATGAGTTTCCAACGTAGCCTTGTACACATACAGTGTGCAGTCACATGTGGAACGTTTGTGTCTCACTGAACCTATAATAGGGGTGAAGATAGTGTAAAGGCCTTTAATCACTCAGGTTCCTACCAGCAGACACAGACAAAATAGTACATCAAAATATTACATCATATCTGGTTTCCAAATGATATGTTCTGCCCTGCAAATGACAAGATGATGATATCACGGCATATCCTAAACCGACATATTTTCCAGTATCTTTAGGTTGTTCTTTTTGTCCTTTGTTTTTCTCAGTTTGAGTGTCCGTGCAGCTACACCAATGTTGTTGCATTAGCCTCTCATGTCAATTGAGTTCACTGTGTAGCAGGTGCATAAAACCAAGGCATCCCTTTCAATGAGTATCATTTGTTCAGGGAGCAGTGGAACAATTATTTATATGTGCCCTGATGGTTTCACAATAAATACATCAGTTGTGTTAAGGAGAGATTATTTTCAGAGTTCTGTCTTGAATTGACCTTCAGGCTCCATTTTCCCCAAACTCTCCTTTACATTATATGCTCATCCAGTCAAATGACTGATAAAACAGTCATGCTCAAACTGCACAGATACTGCATGTCCCCTCCACTGTAAGCAAACGGCCATTTTACACACGAGCCCTTTTTAACTACAAACTGCTTTTAAAATCTTCTACTTGTTCGAGATAGATAGTCCTGTCTTAGAGGCATCTTAAGAATCAATTATTAAAAAGACAATGAATGTCATGACATAAACTGATACCTGGTGTGTTTGGGGCTGTTATTCGAAATGGACACAACAGCATGTGTTATAGTGAAACGGGTGCTGGAGAGGGTGGTATCCTGTTTTCTATCAGGGCAGGCGATGGTCAGTAAAAGAGGAGGGGAATGGGGGAGCGGAGGGGGAGGGGGAAGGCTGGGGGACAGCTGCCACCACAGGGGTGACAGGTGAGGGCCGCTGTGTGTGTGTGTGTGTGTGTGTGTGTGTGTGTGTGTGTGGTGTGTGTGTGTGTTGTGCGCGAGCATGCGGCTGGTAGCCTAGCAGTAAAGAGCGTTGGGCCAGTAACTTAAAGGTTGCTGGTTTGAATATCTGAGCCGGTCAAAAATCGGCCGAAGTGCCCTTGAGCAAGGCACTTAACTATAATTGCTCCTGTAAGTCGCTCTGGATACAAGCGTTGACTAAAATGTAAAAGTAAAAAATAAATGGTTGGGTGATGGTGTGTACATTGTTTTGGGAGTGGTCAGCCAACTGGACATGCTTGGGCCACCTCCCCCTCAGTAGGACTGTCAAACATCTCAGCCATGGCAAGCTTGTTTCCACAGCTGTGTCTGTTAGGCTGAAAGGTGTTGACGCTCTTATTTTAGGGACCAAAGACTGAGAATACCTAGAGACTGAGCCATTTGTATTGTAGCCTCCCCAGTGCTGTTTTTGTTTCTAAAATACCAGGCCATTTAAAAGAATGGAATTTCTTGAAATTAGTAGTAATAGTTTAGTCATTTTCATTGTGTTATTCAGTTCCATCTTTTCATCCATAAGGTGATACTATGAGTATTTAGGAAACAACACTGAGTAGATTAAGGAAAATAGAACAAAACATACGCCAATGTTTGGACTGGGGCATAACTGAAGCCAAATAGTTGATAGCATACTGTATTCTCTGTTATCTAAGCCCGAACAAAACTAGCGGAAATGACAGACCCCTTGGGAGTGGGCGAGAACCATGCGCGGCAGCAGTAGCCCCAAATAGTTTTACTCTTTCCCAATTCTCCCCTGGATACTTGATACACATTTGTTTCCATGATTTGCCCCTAAGTGCCCTAACTCAATATCTGTCCTGTGAGGTAGAAGCACAGCAAAGACTGTGTTGGGTTGATGTTTTGTCCTTCCTAACCTCAATTGGGGCCTATAGCACCTTGAAAGCATTAGTAATACGTATTGTTTTTGGTAAGGATGAGTTACACAGCGACAAGCTTTCCTTGCATTGCTGATACGGGCTCCCAGTTGTATTTTATTCAGATCACTTACTGTTTCGACACATTAGCCATTTACACAGCTGGCTTAGAACCAAGAGAACCAAAGGAATTCTGATGGAGTGTCCTGCCCAAGGGTGCATAGCTGGGCACACTGAGATTTCACTCCTCTGACTGACCCTGCAGTAAGAAGTTGTCTTGAATGTTGGCTGTATGATTCATATACATAATGAAATAATGAAATAATATAATCAATCAATCTCATTTGGTAGCAGTGCTCATCTAGAACCAAATAGTGAATGATGTGTCTAACTCTTGTTCAACTTTAGCTCATTTGCAATGGATTGTCATGTCATTCAAAATGTAGATTTGCAACTGGGCTAGTCTCTTGGAAAGGGAGAAGTGTCTTTTTTTGTGCTTTAATTTGTGCCACGGCTGTAACGACATTATGCCGTCCTTTGTTTGTCGTGGTCTATGTCTTGTTCAACGGCGTTAGTGCACGTTCTAAAAGCACCAACGCCCTGGACCAGCGCTATCCATGGTCTATCATTCTTGGCTGGAGGGGAAAGTTGTTGAAGAGTCTCTGGAAAAGATGAGGTAATTCTAAGAGGATGCATTTCCCGGGTCATGAACCTCCTATCACTTGTGTTCCCCCATTTCCCACGTCTCTGTGCCATGAAAGCAGGAAATCATAACCTGGTTCCACTGGTGCAGTTTCCATGTCATGTGGCTTGTTGCCACTACACAGCTGAAGGGCAGCATCCATCTTGGCTCCCTATACTCTCTCAAGCAATTTCAATACCAGCCACATTTAGCGTATGATTCATGTGTGAATAGATAATCCTTGAGCCAAATAGGTAGTCATTTATAGAACTTAGTTAGACGTTTAATTCCACCTGTTGCATAAAGCTGTCGTGGGCCGCGTTCAGACGGAAATGTTCTATCCTCCAAATACATATTTAGCATACTGATTTTCTATGGGGGTTGACGGACAACGGAAAGATTTTTTCTTACGTAGGTCAGAACTTTAAATGTTGAAGTTCTAACGGATAGATGCTTAATTCGTTGTTTGCACGAAGACATGCAAACAAGAATATTTGGAGGAAGACACACAAAAGGTTAAATGAAATGCACAGTATCCTCACCTCCCAGCTTAGTAAGTGAGTAAGCCTTGTCTGAGCCAGAACGGCCCATAGGGGCAGGAACCTTCCTCCTGTTTCTACTGCGTGAGGCAGCTTGATGTACAGGTACACCTGCTGGACAGGATGCTAGTCTGTCACAAGGCTTTACCCCCAATCCATCTTGTTAAAGAAATAGTTCACACACAGAGGATTTTATCTACTTCCCCAGAGTGACATCAACTTGTGGATACTGTTTTTATGTATCTGCGTCCAGTATGAAAGAAGTTAGTGATAGTTTGCTAGCTGTTCCTGTAGACTAGTCATTGTGCTAATGCTAGTTAGCAATTGAGGAAATGCTAGTTAGCAACTTCCTTCAAACTGCACACAGATACATCTCATTGCAAAAATCACAGACTATCCCTTTAATGCTGAGTGGGACCACAATCCAGTTAGGGATCAGATTATATAATTTGTGTGTAATATGTGACAATGTATACTTATCACCTAATTAAAGTATTGGTAACAAACCAACGTTATCAGCCATCTGTTTCTGGCCCCAGCCTTAGACCTCTCTCTGGAATGTGGCTATCACCTCCTCTGGCCAATAATACTACAACGCAGAGGAAGATGGTGATGCTCTCTCCCTGGTCTCTTCCCACACCACTATCTGATCTCAGTGATTCTCTACTCTTATAGGGATAAGTGGTACATATTGTTTCATTCCACTGGCTGATAAAGATATAATTTGTTACACCCAGGAGTGTTTTCTTTTTTCAGTAAATCTTTGATCTTTGTTTTCATTTCATTTAATGGGAATTTTTTTGGGGGTAATACTGTATTTGGCATTTGTATTTCAGATAGTATTTACATCACAGAAACTGAAAAGTAATAATTAGGCAATTTTTAGATAATTACCATTTTAGCAGGTCGTTTGTATGCAAATATAAATACAAGTCAACAGTAAAATAAAGCAGAACCCATTATTCTTGTATCTGTTTTGTTACTGAGATGCAGTGTATTCGGAAAGTATTCAGACACCTTTCTTTTCACACAGTTTGTTACGTTATAGCCTTAATCTAAAATGGATTCAATCGTTTTCTCAGTCATCAATCTATACACAAAATACCCCATAATGACAAAGCAAAAACAGGTTTTCATCAAGGATCTCTCTATACTTTGATCCGTTCATCTTTCCCTCGATCTGGACTTGTCTCCCAGTCCCTGCTGCTGAAAAACATCCCCACAGCATGATGCTGCCACCACCATGCTTTACCGTAGAGATGGTATTGGCCAGGTAATGAGCGGTGTCTGGTTTCCTCCAGACGTGACGCATGACATTCAGGCCAAAGAGTTCAATCTTGGTTTCATCAGACCAGAGAATCTTGTTTCTCATCGTCTTAGAGTCCTTTAGGTGCCTTTTGGCCAACTCCAAGCAGGCTGTCATGTGCCTTTTACTGAGGAGTGGCTTCCATCTGGCCACTCTACCATAAAGGCCTGATTGGTGGAATGATGCACAGATGGTTGTTCTTCTGGAAGTCTCTCCCATCTCCACAGAGGAACTCTGGAGCTCTGTCAGAGTGACCATCAGGTTCTTGGTCATCTCCCTGACCAAGGCCCTTCGCCCCCAATTGCTCAGTTTGGCCGGGTGGCCAGCTCTAGGAAGAGTCTTGGTGGTTCCAATCTTCTTCCATTTAAGAATGATGGAGGCCAATGTGTTCTTGGGGACCTTCAATGCTGCAGACATTTTTTGGTACCCTTCCCCAGATCTGTGCGTCGAAACAATCCTGTCTCAGAGCTCTACTGACTATTCCTTCAACCTCATGGCTTGGTTTTTGCTCTGACATGCACAGTCAACTGTGGGACCTTATATAGACAGGTGTGTGCCTTTCCAAATCATGTCCAATCAATTAAATTTACCACAGGTGGACTCCAATCAAGTTGTAGAAACATCTCAAGGATGATCAATGGAAACAGGATTCACCTGAGCTAAATTGCAAGTCTCATAGCAAATGGTCTGAATATTTACGTAAATAAAGTATTTCTAAAAACGTGTTTTCGCTTTGTTATTATGGGGTATTGTGTGTAGATTGATGAGGATTTAAAAAAAAATCAATTTTAGAATAAGTCTGTGACAAAAATGTGCAAAAATTGAAGGGGTCTGAATACTTTACGAATGCACTGTAGATGGGCCAGAAGAACAGGTTCATTCACTTGATTGAAGACAGTTAGGTTGGGGACATTTAAGTCAAATGCTTGCCACTTTAGGCAACAACTACATCTGTATTCTCACTTTGGGGCTCGTCTGCATGTGAAGAAAGACTCATCCGTATCATAGCGTCTAGGACCAATGGAGAAAAAACAGCTAACATTTTCCAGAGGTTTTGTCTTCAGGAAATGAAGTCATAATTGTCTGGCATGTGTGACATTTTAAGAGCATGACATTGATGCATAAGAAAAGACAGAGTACTCATTACTGGCTGTCAGAGGCTGGTTTGTCTGATTAGATCACAGTAAGATACTTGCATCTCAATAGTCTACAGTGGCCTCCACACCTCTTCTCCTCTACTTTATCTGTACCAATCCAAAAGAGGACAGGTGAAGGCAATCTGGCTCAATCGTAGTAGATCATATGCTTGCATCTTGCCAGTTCTTTCTGATCAGTGCTGGGAGGCAAGCAGCAGAGGATAGTTTTAGACTCTGGAGATGCGTATAGATCAGGGGTGGGCAAATATGGCCCACAGGCCAGATCCGGTCTGCATGCCCATTCAATCAGGCCCATGGGAGGTTTGAGTAAGTTTTTTTGGAGATGGAGGAATTATTGTTTTGGGACTCCAGGCCACACTTGAATATTTCAAACTAGGTAGGAAGTATGTAGAAATGATAATGGACCTATATATTTTCAAATAACTGCCCTTTTTCTGGGCCGCAAATTGATTTTAGCAAACAAATCTTTCCCCCAGAAAATCTGTGTGGCCCACCGTTTATTATTTTCGTCCCGATGTGGCCCTCGAGCCAAAAAGTGTGCCCACCCCTGGTATAGACTGTGTCCTAATCCATTCCTTGTATATATGACTATCAATTGGTGAAATGACTACATAGAATCTCACTTGTCAGAAGAGACCTAGCCTATGCCCCAGTTGGGACACAGAACACATTTTTAAATATATTGTTTAGTTACTGTAAAATGGTGATGCACAAAGGTATTTCTCCGTTCAAAAAATAGGTTTGGTTCTCAACTCTGCACAACTGTTGTCCATACTCTTTGTTATCCCACTAGCTTTGTCATTCATCTTGCAAATAGCTGAACATTACATAATAATAAGAGCTTTGGATGTGTGCCTTTACCAACAGTATACTGGATAGCCATTAGCACATTTGAAACTGAAAACTGAACATCTTGCAGCTGTTGTAGCAAGACATTTCTCAGATTAATTTTCTCAGATTAATGTTGGTTTATTATTTAAGGATGCATGTCAGTAGAAACTGCAGACAAGTACAATTTATTTTTAAAAAGATCACCCTTTTAAGAATGGATCGTAACATTCATGTAGCTCAAATGAAAATGAAAAAAATTAAAAAATTTTGAATGTGTGTTTTCTGGACATGGTATACGTCAACAAACTCACTTGAGAAAGGGATTAGCATAGTATGGCATCGACTGTAAATATAATAATGTTGGAGGAGATACGGTCAGCTAATGGGGCTGAGGGAGGCAGGTGACAAAGATCTGATTGGAAGGCTTGGATCTCTTCCTTCATAATCTTAGCATTTGATGCACATGCTTTCATACATTAATGTCAATAGAAGATTTGCACTCAAACAATTGAGTTACGCAGGCGGATGTCAAAGTACATGAGGATTCAGGGCTGAGTGAGTCACTGTATTATGGGGACTCCCCAAGCCTCCCTTCAACCAAAGCCCAATATCATCATCTGGAATTCACATAATTTGCCTTGTTTTTGCACAATTCTACACAATTTAGAAACTATCTAGTTTCAAATCCGACTCTGAGCAATTGTATCTCTTTCAGCACATACGCAGTAGAATATAAATGAGTGCCTTCTGTAAGGGCCTTGTTCTATGTGTGTCATGCTAAAAAGCTGTAGCACAGCTGTAGCAAGCACTTGCGCTAACACACATTCCATGCATGTGTGTCCAGTTAGTAGGAGACCCTCCCAAAATCCGATTGCCTGGTATGCTAGTGATGCGTTACAAAAAGCCAGTCGTACAGTTATATGGTCAGCTGCAAAACTACATGCCTTGGATAGCATACATGTTTGAATGCACAAAGACTTGAGTGGCATGATGTCTCTCCTGTCGCTTTAAACAGAGGTAGTGAAGGGGGGGCTTAACAATAGATGCAATCCGTATCCGTAGCACCAGTATGCGATGCGAGGTGTAGAGCAGCATCTGTGTGGGTGTGTGGAGATACAAAATCAGATTCTGTTGCGTGTGTGTTTGGGAAGGGGGATGTATGATGTAACAAGGATTGTCTGGCTTTATACATTGAAAAAGGGGGAAAGTGTCCATATTGTATGCTCTAGAATGTCCTGCTTGCAAAGGAAATCATCATTGTGTGATTGCTATGTAGATTTTAAACATGTATACCCTCGGCTTAGCCCTAGTTTAGAAACACACAGCACTGTCATGGTGAGCTGATGTAGAATGCATGAAAATTACTGAAACAAATTATGCCAGACGGTTGCTATATCAGGATAGTATGGCCATCATTCCCCTCTTGTCCATACAGCTTTACATGACGGACATTGTTGAGAATAGATGGTAAAATGATAGCTTCAGACTGAACGGGTCCACACAACAGCCAACTGTTAGATAGCACAAAGGTTTCTGGGTATATAGCGCTCCATGGTGATTTGCCAAGCTAGTATCCAAGCTGTTGCAATTTCTGTTATTGCTCAGAGTGAGGGGGTGGAAGCAGCCTAGTCTCATAGACTAGATGTAGTATAGTAAATGTAAATCCGTGACACTCAAGTTAGTTTGGTATAGTTACATAAGACAGAAGGTTACTTAAGGCAAAACCAAAAGTAGGGTGGTTGGTTGCGATGGATGAGTGGGCGTATAAAATGTGAATGTCTAGCAACATAAAGGTTGCGCGTTCAAATCTAACCAAGGACAACTTTTAGCTAATTAGCTACTTTGCAACGACTTAGCTTGTTAAATTACCCTAACACTAACCTTAACCCTTTAACCCCCTACAGTCGATGTCCGTGCCCCCGTGTGAAATCTAATTAGCATGATGAATTAAATCCCCATCCAAATCCTTCTGTTTTAAGGTAGAGATATCAGTTTTTTTGCATGGGCTGCGTCTCAGTCCAATAGTGGCTTTCTGCATCATGGGTGGAAGGTGGCCAAGCTACAGAGATGATTGTCAGACCAGGAGACATCCCGAAAATCGGTTTTCTCATGAAAACGTCTGTAAGCGTCCGAACAGTTTGGGCTACACTCTAATACATCTGTTTTTCCATGTCTGAATCTGCCATTCAATGCATGTCTATGGGCTAATAGCAGTAAGGCCAAATTAAATGTTTCATCAGAAATACCTAACATTCAAAATCAAATAGTTAAATGATACTTGGTATGACCATCTTAAAACAATTCTTTCCATATGTTATCTTAGTAGAATCCCCCCCACAATCCCCCAGTTTAGACTCATAAGGATTAACCCTAACCCTGACCCCTAACCCCTAGCCTAGCTAATGTTAGCCACCTAGCTAACGTTATCCACAACAAATTGGAATTCGTAAACATATCATAACTTTAGCTAATTCGTAACATATTGGACAAATTGCCATTCATAACATATCATATGAATTGTTATTCATAACATACCATACGAAATGGATGATGGACATCCACAATACATACCATGTGAAACATGACATGTCATTGGAGAAACCCACATCTACATTTACTGGATTTTCATACCATCTGAATAGGGTGTCAATATCATGATACTTTTTCTTGGGGGAGGAGGCAGGTGGGACATTCAGATTCTGAATATACCCCATAGCCTCAGTTTTTTTGGAATGTATGTAAATAGCATGTATTCCATCAATGGAGGTGCCTTGTAACTGGAATGTATGTAAATAGCATGTATTCCATCAATGGAGGTGCCTTGTAACTGGAATGTATCTCTTGTAGCCTGCTCTCATTCTGTGAAGTAAACATGACTGTCTGTAAAAATAAATTGTTAAAATGTTGCCATTTGAAGAGACAAAATGCTGGTTGATATTCTATGATTGCACCATCTCAGATCAATGTGGATCTCCGTTCCCTAGTGGGTGAAATTGTGTCTGCGAGTGAAATATCATTACATTTATAGTTGAGTCATTTAGCAGATACTCTTAACCAGAGCAACTTATCCAGAGCAACTTACTAAATGGCACATTGACAGATAATTCCCTTAGTCAGCTTGGGGATTAAAACTAGCGACCTTTCGGTTACTGGACCAACATTCTTAACCGCTGAACTGGACTGCTTTGCCATAATTCTTAACCTGGGGTGTATTCAAGAAGGTGAAATGTTCAAACTGTTGCTCATAGAAATGTGATGTGTAGATATGATATTACTCACCTATCCTTACCAAACCCTAGATTTAGTGTGATGAAAGGGCTGTGGGGTGAAGTTTCCCCTTTTCCCTACAGGCTAGGATTAGTTTCCTTTACCCAATCCGAACCCGCCTGACAAATTATCAGCGTCTAGGGACAACTTCACCCTACTCCGAATGAAAGGGCTGTGGGGTGAAAAATTATAATATATCGAACAGAAATGCCAGCCAATAGAGATGAGTCTAAAGGCCTGCTTTAAATATCCCATAGGTTTGAGCAGCCCTGAGATTGTCGGGAAGGGAGTTCCAAAGGCGTGGTGTGTGGGAGGAAAAAGGACGTTTCGTAGATCTGACAGGTTGGAGGGTCCAATGCCATTTAGGGCTTTTGTAGGCCATCTAGGGATTCTGTTGAGATGGACCATAGCAGAAATTAAATGACCCAACAGCTGCATATAAGCAATAGGGGAGGGGAAGGGGAGGGGAGGGGAAGGGAGAGAAGGAGAGGGAAGGGGGTACTGAGCCTGACTTGATAATTCTAGCAGTTGTGAGAGACTTTGGAAGAGGAGGACACCTAGTGGTGGTATGGTAGGGCTTTGTAGTGTTTCTTAGAGAGAAAGGATGGCTACCCACTGGGCACAGATGTCAGTTCAACATCTCTTTTTGATTTACATTTGGTTGAGTTGTCAACTAATGTGAATTCCATGTGAAATCAACAAAACATGTCACCATGTCATTGGATTTAAAGTTGGCTGAAAAAAAGACTAAATTCCCTTACGTTGATGACTTTTTGCAAGTCCAATCAGTTTTCCATGTTGATTCAATGGTATCACATTGACTCTTTTTTTAAACGACATGGAAACATTGGTTCAACCAGTTTTTGCAGAGTGGGTAGTTTCATGTTATTCCTCTCTGAAATTAGTAGATGGAAAGGTCTATAGTGAAATGTACGCTATATTGTAGGCAGGGAGTACATGTCGACTTGCAGGAAAAATCAGTACACACGCGAAGGAATTTAAGAAACCCAGTAAGTATTTGGCATAAGAACACACTAGAAATAACATCATTTTAACAGCATAATTCAAATTCTTAAGGTATTTCTTACAAGGAATGAATAGATGAACCTGAATCTACTACCTGACCCCTTACAGTCTGACCTGACCTGATGACTGACCTTTGACCTAAACTCACCCAGCAATATGTTTACCTGTATCTCAATATGAACAATGCATCACTTCTGCATTTGATATTTGCCATACTTTAGGTTTGACGGAAGTCTGTTTTTATATCTTCATGGGATTTTTCCACAGGGTTAGGGAGTGTTTGGAGGGCTCATGTTACCTGTTCCATTAGAGTTGTTCTAGCCCCAGAGGACCCTTATTAGCTCTGCTTTCCTTTCAGGACATTAACACGAAGGCCATTTGAAGAGCTCCATACCGTCCCATATCTCCTCCTCCATTTCCTCGAGGGCTGATATCTCCTCTTACATCCAGTAAATGTTAAGATCACTAATGCATAATTGCTAAAGAACTTTTTTTCTGAATCCTAGGACTTCTTATGATGATTAAAATGTATCCCCCCTTGATTCATTCCATCAAAACAGAACATTTATTTTGTATTTAGAATATGGATGGGGGCCTCCCGAGTGGCGCACTACAGACCCGGGTTCGATCCCAGGCTGTGTCACAGCCGGCCATGACCGGGAGACCCATGAGCCGGCTCACAATTGGCCCAGCGTCGTCCTGGTTATGGGAGGGTTTGGCCGGCCAGGATGTCATTGTCCCCTCGCGCTCTAGTGACTCCTTGTGGCGGGCCGGGTTCCTGCAAGCTGACTTTCGGTCGCCAGTTGTACAGTGTTTCCTCCGACACATTGGTGTTGCTGGCTTCCAAGTTAAGCGAGCAGTGTGTCAAGAAGCAGTGCGGCTTGGCTGGGTCGTGTTTCAGAGGACGCATGGCTCTCCACCTTCACTACTCTCGAGTCCGTACGGTAGTTGCAGTGATGGGACAAAACTGTAACTACCAATTTGAGAGAAAAGGGGTAAAAGTGAAAAATATATATAATACGGATGGACATTTTTTATTAAAGAAGACATAAACGATCAGTACAGAGCAGTTGAGCAGAAGTATTATCAATGATTGCCGTAAAGTAATGCTTTTGCATAATTTCAGCCAGTAGTTTTGAATGTTGTGATCATGTGCCAAAACGGGTCCCTGAAGATTTTGCACAATTGTGTTCTACCTCATCTATGCCGTATGATATGTTACATCCTGCATTTAAAAAAATGTGCATGGTATGTTACGAATTCCAATTCGTACAATAGGCTACGGATTTGTAAATTCTTAAGATCCCGGACTACATCTTTAAAATTATTTTAATTATTTTTTACCAAACAAAGACTGAGAACTTGAGAATTTGTATGTTCAGATAACTAGTCAAATATAGACATTAGCTGTGTTGGTAACCAGCTAATGAAATTGGTTGAGTTGAATACTCTTTGGCGGTAATGGCTTGGCAGTCTTAGGAGCAGGTTAGCATTTTTCATGTTATGCAGGCAGCTCTGCAGTGTCAGCACTAGCTGGTACATCTACAAAGTCATAAAATCTGATTTTAAACCTAACCCTTACCTTAACCACACTGCAAACGCCTAACCCTAACCTTAAATGAAGACCAAAAAGCGAATTTTAGTTTTCTGTAATATTTACAATATAGCTAATTTTGACTTTGCGGCTAGCATATCTAGCCGAAATCGCTCAGTTCCGCCTCCAGGACAAGACTCATGACAATACATGTCAACCTGCACCCTAGGCTATGTCACAAATGACAATCTATTCCCTTTATAGTGCACTACTTTGAGCAGGGCCCATAGGGCACTAGGGAAAAGGAAAAAGGGTGCCATTTGGGACTCATGCCTAGACAGGGGAGGGATAGAGGGGGATACACAAAGTATCAGAGGAGCAGGAAAAGGCTGAGGCAATCTATAGACAACTACTAATGTTTACAGGAAGTGGAGAGCCCTTTGGTTGCAGTTTCTGCTGATGATCATATGCACTTAGAATTGTCTGCTAAGTGGCGAAGTGGGTAAAAGGCAGCTGTAGTCACTGTGGAGGCCTCTGGTTAGGGAAATAAAGTATGTACTGTATGTACACTGCTGCTTCCATCAACTGTAGGAGCTGTGATAATGACAATGCCAACGATGACGCCCTCCATCTCTCTTTCTTTCTTTTATTCTTAATTATTCTTTATTGTAGGGTATGATGCCTATTTCCGTAAGCAACTGATTGGGAGTATTATTAGTTTATGTATTATATACAGTACCAGTCAAAAGTTTGGATACACCTACTCATTCAAGGGTTTTTCTTTATTATTACTATTTTCTACATTGTAGCATAATAGTGAAGATATCAAAACTATGAAATAACACATGGAATCATGTAGTAACCAAAAAAGTGTTAAACAAATCAAAATATTTTATATTTGATATTCTTTAAAGTAGCCACCATTTGCCTCGATGACAGCTTTGCACACTCTTGGCATTCTCTCAACCAGCTTCATGTGGAATGATTTTACAACAGTCTTGAAGGAGTTTCCACATATGTTGAGCACTTGTTGGCTGCTTTCCTTCACTCTGCGGTCCAACTCATCCCAAACCATCTGAATTAGGTTGAGGTCAGGTCATCTGATGCAGCACTCTATCACTCTCCTTGGTCAAATAGCCCTTGCACAGCCTGGGGGTGTGTTTTGGGTCATTGTCCTGTTGAAAAACAAATGAAAGTCCCACTAAGCGCAAACCAGATGGGATGTCATATCGCTGCCGAATGCTGTGATAGTCATGCTGGTTAAGTGTGCCTTGAATTCTAAATAAAACACTGACAGTGTCACCAGCAAAGAACCCCCACTCCATCACACCTCCTCCTCCATGCTTCGTGGTGGGAACCACATATGCAGAGATCATCCGTTCACCTTCTCTGCATCTCACAAAGACATGGCGGTTGGAACCAACATTTTTAAATTTGGACTCAACAGACCATAGGACAGATTTCCACCAGTCGAATGTCCATTGCTCATGTTTCTTCGCCCAAGCAAGTCTCTTCTTCTTATTGGTGTCCTTTAGGAGTGGTTTCTTTGTAGCAATTTGACCATGAAGGCATAGTTCACGCCGTCTCCTCTGAACAGTTGATCTTGAGATGTTTCTGTTACTTGAACACTGTGAAGCATTTATTTGGGCTGCAATCTGAGCTGCAGTTAACTCTAATGAATTTATCCTCAGCAGCAGAGGAACTCTGGCTCTTCCTTTCCTGTGACAGTCCTCATGAGTGCCAGTTTCATCATAGTGCTTGATGGTTTTTGCAACTGGACTTGAAGAAACTTTCAAAGTTCTTGACATTTTCCTGATTGACTGACCTTCATGTCTTAAAGTAACGATAGACTGACGTTTCTCTTTGCTTATTTGAGCTGTTCTTGCCATAATATGGACTTGGTCTTTTTTTTACCAAATAGGGCTATCTTCTGTATACCACCCCTACCTTGTCACAAACCAACTGATTGTCTCAAACGCATTAAGAAGGAAAGAAATTCCACAAATTAACTTTTAACAAGGCACATTCCAGGTGCCTATGTCATGACTACCTCATTAAGCTGGTCAAAAGTTTTAGAACACCTACTAATTCAAGTGTTTTTCTTAATTTTTTAAACTATTTTCTACATTGTAGAATAATATTGAATACATACACATATGAAATAATGCATATGGAATCATGTTGTAACCTAAAAAGTGTTAAACAAATCAAAATATATTTTATATTTGAGATTCTTCAAATAGCAATCCTTTGCCTTGATGACAGGTTTGCAAAGCTACTGAATACTTATGAATAAGATTTCAGTTTTTTATTTTTAATACATTAATAAAAATGTCTAAAAACCTTTGTCATTATGGTATTGTAGATTGATGATTAATTATATTATTTAATACATTTTAGAATAAGGCTGTAACGTAACAAAATGTGGAAAAAGTGAAGGGTTCTGAATGCTTTCCGAATGCACTGTACATACACAAGTGTTCGTAAAACACGTTTTGCACGTAAGACACAATCTCAGGTTGTAGTTCAGTTGTTAGCTCCATGAACGACCCCATCTAGCCGTAGTGCTGACTTACACATTTGTCCATTAAAATAACATCAAATCGATCAGAAATACAGTGTAGACATTGTTAATGTTGTAAATTATTATTGTAGCTGGAAATGGCTCATTTTTAATGGAATATCTACATAGGCGTACAGAGGCCCATTTATCTGCAACCATCACTCCTATGTTCAAATGGCATGTTGTGTTAGCTGATCCAAGTTTATAATTTTAAAAGACTAATTGATCATTAGAAAACCTTTTTGCAATTGTGCTCAATTGTGCACCGGGGCCTCCCATTCCTCTTTCTATTCTGGTTATAGACAGTTTGCGCTGTTATGTGACTGGAGTAGTACACAGCGTTGAATGAGATCTTCAGTTTTGGCAATATCTCACATAGAATAGCCTTCATTTCTCAGAACAAGAATAGACTGACAAGTTTCAGAGGAAAGTGCTTTGTTTCTGGACATTTTGAGCCTGTAATCGAACCCAGATACTCAACTAGTCTAAAGAAGGCCTGTTTTATTGCTTCTTTAATCAGAACAACAGTTTTTAGCTGTGCTAACATAACTGAAAAATGGTTTTCTAATGATCAATTAGCCTTTTAAAATGATAAACTTGGAGTAGCTAACACAACGTTCCATTGGAACACAGGAGTGATGGTTGTTTGTAAATGGGCCCATAGATATTCCATAAAAAAGCTGCCGTTTCCAGCTACAATAGCCATTTACAACATTAACAATGTCTACACTGTATTTCTGAACAATTTGAACATGATACCATTCGGTATCAATACATTTATTTCAAATAAAGCACTCTGGACTTTCAGGGTAGCTATATTTAAAAATGGGAATATCATAATTTTGAAACTAATGCTGCCATCAACTTTATATACATCACAGAAGACTGAAATATAACAAAAAATATGAATAACATTCCACCCATGAGGTCAAAGAGGGTGCTTTTGGTCATTGACTGCAAGAAAGGGCTACACTGAATGATTGTGATATATTTGATAGAAAACGATCTGTAGAAGTGAGTCTCGGGTTTTACCAGAAGATGGCACTGTGTGTCTTGATTAGTTTGTCCTTAGGCAGCAGCAAAACATTGTTGGCTAATAAATCACTTTGAGTGGGGAAACACTGTTGTCGCCATTTCCCTATAATGAATGTAATTTCTATTATGACAAAATGCCATTGTCATTCAGTTTCTCACTTTTCACATATCTATAATTGGGTTTAAATCCTTGACATATTTGGAAAATGTGATTAAACCAAGAGATAGACATTGTGTACTCTTGCTCTGTTTGTCTACCTATGAACCATGTTTAGGCAGCCAATCGAAAGTATAGCGTGATACATCGGGCTGAAATCTTATTGAAAATATCCCCATAGTTCTGCCCTTATACAATGGTTGCATTCCAGGTCATCTTTTCTGCAGTCATGCTGCACAGATGATCAGATCTCACAACCACATTAATATGATACAGCAATCTTCTGCGATGCACAGCATGACTGCATAAAGACGACTTGGAACGCCATCTACAATATGTAATTCCACCTCTCAGTGAAGTGTACCCCAGGCACAGAACTAGAATCAGCTTTCCCTCCCCCAACCCATTATAAAGGGGAAAATGCTAAACTGACCCAAGATCAGCATCTAGGGGCAACTTCACCCTAAACCTAATACAGCCCTGCTGTTCTAACTGAATGTAGCATGTATGTGAACATGTCTCTCTCTGTCTGTGTTTGCAGGGCTTCATCAGAAGCCACTGATGAGGAAGTATAATCGGTGAAAAAGTCAAAGGTGAAAGGTCAGGATGACAACAGTGGCCGCGGAATATGAGCACATGGAGATCACGCAGCAGTACAGCAGCAGTGACACGGTCAACAACCGCTGGGATGATGAGTGGGACAACGAGAACAGCTCAGCTCGCCTGTTCGAGCGCTCGCGCATCAAGGCCCTGGCAGGTGAGTGAGGCAGAGAGGAGAGGAGTTAGTGCCAAGAAGGATAACCCCTGTTGTTGGCATTGCATTCACTTCATCTCATAGAATAGCAATGGTCGTATGATGATGTACACTTGGACTTCGGTTGAAATACTATTCAAAATAGTGGAGCTGTGCTTGCCTGATGCAATGAAACCAATACAAATGATGGCAAAAGTGCAAACCCCACCCACCTGGCACTCCAGGCAGGCAAAGCAAGCGCTCAAGGTAGATGTTGGCAGACAGATACAGGAAGATAGGGAAGAAACCTCTTTGAAACTGCCCGGCAACCACATCATTCATTTGTATATAGATCAATGTGTGTTGAGAAATTCAACTGAGAAAATAAGAAATTATAATTTGGTGCAATTATTGTTGGTGGATTGACATGACATTTGGTAATAGTAGAATTGTTGTGACTTTCTATCATTGAGCTGTTTTAAATGAGAGATTAGATACAAAATCCCCATGGCAAAGTCACCTAGGCTTACTGGAACAGAGAGAGTTTCATTAGGTAAATGCCTGCACAGAACCAGCAGCCAACCCTGCAATTGAGCAAAATGTTTTGACAAGAGAGAAAAAAATGATCAGAAATAGAAAGTGTTCCTTGGTTTCTCTTCTTGCTGGCCGGAGACCGCAAGCTGTTTTGAGAACTCGAAAAAAAGCCCTTGGCATTCCGATGAGCATCCTGCTTCTCACATGACTGTGTTTTCCTGCATTCCTGCCCAGTGGAGCATACGCGTCTCACCCAACTCCACTTGCTGCAGTCAAGAGTGTCTTCAATGGCTGCATGAACATGTACCTACTAGAGGCCCTTCAAATCCAACCTAGTAACCAGGCGCCCTGGGTTGAATCAAAAACGGGTCATTCTGCTATTAAACTTTGTTCTTAAATAAAACTTTGTAAAATGAGAATGAAGTCAACGGCATATGAATTCAAGACATTTGATTGAAGAGGGCCCACTTGATGTTTACAGTAACGGTGTTGCATATGAGAATCATCTCGCCCCGTATGACTCAAACAGGAAGGGACATCGTTACATTCCCAGTGGCTTGGTAACTCTGCAACCACCCCTGCCCCCACACGCACACACGCCCACACAAGCAGCCAACATACTCTGTTAAAGTTGCAATATGCAGAAATCGCTCCCGCCATTTCCTGGTTGCTAAAACTCTAATAGTTCTCCTGATTTCAGTTTGTGACAAAATAAGCTAGTATAGTGGAGAGAATCATTGTAGCTTAGTTTTAAGGTAGCCAAGGCCTATGAAGCGCTGTCCGATTGGTAAAATATTATGAGGTCCTAAGGAATGTTTTCCTTAGGCATAAAGGAATAAATATTTATTATAATTTAACGGTTTCTCAACATTGTTTGCCCCAGGAAACAAGAATGGGTTTGGGTGGGAAATCTCAGGAAATCTCACTAGCCCGGTTCCCTGCAATTAAACCCTAAGTAAGCCTTGGACAATTAAGCCTTGTCCGAGCCAGAAGAGTACATATATCTCTTGGTCCAGTAGCGTGAGACAGCTTGATTTAAAAGTATACCCCCTGGACAGGATGCTAGTCTGTTGCAAGGCCTTACACCCAATCCTTAAAGCTATAATGCTAAGTGCCAAGCAGAGAGGCATCATTATTTTAAAAAACATTTAGTCTTTGGTATGACTCGGCTGGGGATTGATCTTCCTACCTTCCAATTTCAGGGAGTTCAACAGTAGTGGAAAAAGTACTAAAATGACCTTAAAATATTAAAAGTTACTCATGTAAAATTGAAAGTCATCCAGTAAAATACTACTTGAGTAGTAAGTCTAAAATTATTTGGTTCTAAATATAAGTATCAAAAGTAAATGTAATTGCTAAAATATTAAGTATTGAAAGTAAAAGTACATTTAATTTCAAATTCCTTCTATTAAGCAAAGCAGATGGCACCAGTTTCTTGTTTTTAAAATGTACGGATAGTCAGGGTTATATTCCGACACTCAAGACATCATTTACAAATTATGCATTTATATTTAGTGAGTCTGTCAGATCAGAGGCAGTAGGGATGACCATGTGTTCAATTGATAAGTGTGTGAATTGGACAATTTTCCTGTCCTGCTAAGCATTCATCATGTAACAACTACTTTTGACTGTCAAGGAAAATGTAAAAAGTACATTATTTTGTTGTGAAGTAAAAATAAAAGTTGTCAAAAATATATAAATAGTAAAGTAAAGTACAGATACCCCCAAAAAACGACATAAGTAGTACGTTAAAGTATTTTTCCATAAGTTCTTTTGTTGGTAAGTTGGTAAGCTTTCAAACTCACCTATTATGACCAATGTCCACAAGCAAGCATTGCTTCACCTAGCAACACTAGCTTCTCCCAGAGTTGCTTACCATTTGGGTGCTAGCAGCCAACAGCATGCTAGGTAGTGCTAGGTATCAACAGCCAATCCAGTAGGGGCTAAAAGCTATAGTAGGCTTCGATTGATCAACCACGCTACCACATCGCCGGACATTTGCATAAAATTGAGCTTTCCCCGACTTAAGTCCCACCCTTTTCATGCTCTGTTTGACAAGCTCTTCATTTCTATGCAATTACTAAGGTATTAAAATATTACACAATTATTTTGTAACAACAATGTTGTGACTGTAGTAATTGCAGGGTTACTACACAGGTATAAGAGCAACTTAATGTAAAGTATTACCCTGAAGCCAGATTGGAATCTACACATCTTAAGTGAGGCTCTTTATTTTAATTATTGATTAGACACGTAGATTAACTGATGGGAACACATGGGGAAGTGTAAAGCAGTGGATTGTGGGTAAATTATTTGGTATTTGATATTCTGTTAAGATTCCCATTAGCTGTTGCGAAAGCAGCAGCTACTCTTCACACATACACACACCACACACACACACCACACACACACTATCTTAATTTGACCCTGCTTCTCTGCAACAACAGAGTGATCAAATTAAGATAGGAGACCTGCATACAGATCTGCTATTTCAAGGTAAGTCAGCAAAGCAAGGTTCATTTTGGTGCATACATTTTCCACTCACTGCAAATCTGTGGGCTTGGCCATTCTCCATGCATTGTTCTGACCTCATTCTTTGTAGCATCATGTAAAACTTTTGAGAAGAGGCTACTTCATGAGCTCAGTGAAGGCCCTATTGTTTCACATCCACCTAAAATAAAAGCATATCTACATTAAATTTGCCACAAGGAAAAGGAATGGATGACTGTGTCATTTTTATGAACAACTCAATTTGACATTTTAAAGAGATTTCACTCTCAAGTTTTTGGTATTTTCAATTTGTCTGATTATCACAGAGGTTGACCATCACACAAACCCACCCAGAAACCCACAACCCAATGTCACCACCCTATTTCCTTTCTCTGTTTCATAGACATTCCTATGAGGTGAGTCATGTGGAAGGACGTGTGTATTTTTCTTGACTAAGAATCTGACTTAAAACCGTGCGTTACAAGTCTAGATGAAAAGGCTTGTAATCAAGAGGTTATGGAAGAATAGGGAGGCTGTGGAAGAATAGCCCTTAGGCAGGGTATGGCCTTGTGGATACCTTGTGACCAAAACAAGGAAGTCTTTAATGTCTCGTTCATTCCATTTACAGTTCACATATTTATTTTGGCTCTGTACAACTAGGAATGCATATTCATCATGTGTTTTTACCCATTGTATATTTCTTCAATATGTTTTGTTTACCACTCCCTTATGCTTTATTGTGACACAACAAATGTAATATTATTTAACACATAATAATCCAATTTATATTATGGGAATTCTAGTGTTCCTCAATCAAACTGCCCAAGCACATGAACTACTGGGATCTACATCTAAGGATCTACATCTAAGGTTGGGCAGGCAGACAGACAGGCAGACAGCAGAAAGACAGACAGACAGGCAGACAGCAGAAAGACAGACAGACGGCGTCCTTTCTGGCCTCTTCTCATTCCCTGTGTCCATTGTCGTAATGATTCGATTTGCAAGACTCGTGGTACTGAGATGAGCATGAATTCATAACATCATGAGGAGTAGGTATAAGGCAGCATAGCTGTGGCCTCCTCCTTCGCCACAAGGCTTTCTCATGAACAGGAGGAGGACAAATGGGATATTGTTGATGGTGCTGCTATGTAGCAAAAATACTCTGCGGCAGAGAACTCCTGAGACTGCCATGAGTATAAGGTTACATGGTTAAGTCAGTGGCTAAATCCAAGGGGGAATCATTGTGGAAAACATTTGGTCAGAGCCTAGTCTTGTATGGTATGGATTTCATTTGGTTGTATTTACTAGGATTATCTGGACTTTACTAATGATTTCTTTTTTTGTGACCACCTTTTTTTATTATTATTTTTTATTATTGGGGGTGTGGGGTACAGGTACAACATAAGGTTTCATATCATCATATTAACCTGTGGGCTGCCACTCAAAAATATTTTAAAAACATTAAAAAATATACATAAATACTAAGTATTGATCATTATGATCATATTACAGAGTTAAAAGGTAATAACACATGTTGTATGTAAAGGAAAATAAACAAAAAGAAGTGAGCCTCCACCCCCAACCTCCCATCCCATCCCCCAACCCCACCAATCCAACATGTCTCCATCCAACGAAACACATTTCCTTGGTGTTAAATACAGTCTGTGAAGTATAAATTGATGGTTCGGATCACAGGATGCCAAGTTCCATATTCTGTTCCAGTTAAAGGGTTGTACAGATTCACTTATATCTGTGGACCACACTTTTTTAATGACTAGCTCAGAATATGAACTTTCTAAAAGTGGTTTATACACTGAGTATAATAAACATTTGGAACACCTTCCTAATATTGAGTTGCACCCTCTCCCTTTTTTCCCTCGGAACAGCCTCAATTAGTCGGGGAATAGACTCTACAAGGTGTCGAAAGCATTCCACAGGGATGCTGGCCCATGTTGACTCCAATGCTTCCCACAGTTGTGTCAAGTTGGCTGGATGTCCTTTGGGTGGTGAACCATTCTTGATACTCACGGGCAACAGTTGAGCGTCACGCAGCAGCATTGCAGCAGCATTGCAGTTCTTGACACAAACTGGTGTGCCTAGCATCTACTACCATACCCCGTTCAAAGGCACTTAAATCTTTTGTCTTGACCATTTACCCTATGAATGGCACACATGCACAATCCATGTCTCAATTGTCTCAAGGCTTAACAATCCTTCTTTAACCTGTCTCCTCCTCTTCATCTACAGTGATTTGAAGTGGATTTAACAAGTGACATCAATAAAGGACCATGGCTTTAACCTGGATTCACCTGGTCAGTCTGTTGTTGAAAGAGCAGGTGTTCCTAATGTTTTGTATACTCAGTGTATATTATAGAGATCAGTTATTTTGGAAGCCCAGATAATTTCTTTATAAATCCCAATATTAGATGGTTCGGTAGTTGGGTTTCCCGAGGGATACCATAGGCCAGCATAGGTGACTTAAGTTGTAAATAAGACCTATAGAAAAAAGGAGGTGCCTGGTAATGTGTATGTGTCTTTCAAATCTTGGAATGTTCAATAACCATTACTGTCCATAATATCAGAAATGGTACGGATTCCACATTTGGACCATTGGGGAGATGCAAAAGGCCGCCCTTATTGTGCTTTTTTTGTATGGGCATGCCGTTTTGATTCCCAGTTACGTTGTTTATCAGTTTTGCGGCAAATAAAATTGTGTGAGCAATAATAGGACCCAAGCATAGTTTACATTGTTTAAGGGATCTATCTGTGAAGACCACCTCTTTTGGACTTTATGATTTATGAGTCATTTTATTTTTTGATTGACAAATAGATTAATCTTCAAATGATACAGTACCATCTTTAGTCCTAACCCAACTCTTATATGTTGCTATACTAAGCTCCTACTTTCAAAGCCTCAAAGAATCAAACACTAACTGTTATAGAAGGTGTCTCTGCTTAGAGAGAAATATGTCTGTCCTTGCCCTGGCAATGTTCGCAGAGGTACCTTGACCATTTATGTTTGATTTGTAATCAGAATCTTTTTTGCTTTGTGATGTTCTGCATAGTGGAAACTGGTTGAGTGTGCTCCTCCTTTGTTTGGGAAGCAACCATTCATGAGCCAGTATGGGGACTATTCATCCATTAGGAAGAAAGAGGGGGAGGCTTTCAGTTCACCTCTGAAACAGGAAGTTTGTTGAGTCACTTTTTTGACAGGACGTTGGTCGCTCACATAATTTAAAACCAGCATTTATACATTTCTCGAATGGCTAGATTTTTCCTCTGTCTCTAACTGAACAACAATGCTGGGAAATGGGGGGTTGTATCCTGGCTAGCTTCCCTCTAGCCCCTCCTCTCTTCAGGCTTAGTATGGCCCAACCTCCTTCCTTTTTCTCCCCACTGCTGGGGCCATCATGGAAATGAGGCGGTGACATCATCACTGAGCTCCCAGGCAGTGGCTAGCCACTGACGATATTACAAACTCCTGTTCCCCTCCCCTCTTTAAACCCATCCCCTCCTCCTCCCAGACTTATGAAAGGTGTGCTGTATTTGAGAAAAACCCTTTCATTCTCTTTTTTTATTGGACACCTATTCCTTCTCCTTCCTTAATTGTCTGCCAGTTGAGGATGAGGTGCCGTGATTTTTTTGGGGGGGACAATACCACTCTTTAAAAAGCCTGTACCCCTGAATGGGTGGGCAGCTCACAACCAGAGGGAGGGGGCGTGAGAGGGGGTGGGGTGGAGGCTGCTTTTGACAGAGGGAGGGGGCGGGAGAGGGGGTGGGGTGGAGGCTGCTTTTGAATGGGTTGAGAGGGAAGACAGAACAATCAAGAGAGAAGAAGAAGCATGTTGTGCCCCCTATCTGACACAGATCCTGCTTCTCCACGCCTGGTCCTTCAGTGGCTGCTCTGGGAAGAGTCTCGTCCTTGAGAACATTTCCTCCTTTCCTTACTTTTACTGGATTCTTTTTTGGAGCTTGCGGTGTAGCAAGGTTGGCGGTAGGAGGCAAAAAAAAAAAGCCCAATTGGATCCCTTCTTAACTTCCCTCCGTTTTTCCGCCTTGCTGTGCTTGTGTTTTTTTTCCCGAGGGGGTATTTTCTTTCAGCGGGTCCCAGTTTTCGTTTGGAACTATGGAAGTGGACTGGGAGTTGGGTGGGCAAGATGTACAATACACTGACCCGGACTCTGGTTACCCCGCTCAGGTGGCTTTCAACTACAACATGTTAGAAGGGCGCTTTAAACAGCTACAAGGTAAGTGAAGGATGGAGACTGCAGTCGCCTTTTGTTTATAGGTGTTGCTATGCTATATGCTCTGTCAGCAGATAGACGGCGAGGTCCAGAGAGAGAATTCTGGATCCTCTGTGTTGAATTTATCACGGTAATATTTGTTGGATGAAGAGCATTATATTTCGTCGTTGTTCTTTTACTTCTTAGAAAATAAAACAAATTGGGTGTCTTAATCCTATAAGACAGTGGTGGATAGGACACGTTTAGTATGGCAGCACTATGATCTGGCGTAAGGATGACTTTCAGATTGGATTATAAGGCTGTGTCTTTTTTGGAGGATAGGAATTTAGTGTTGACATTAAAATAGTAAATAACTGTTTTTGAAGGAGGACCTCTTGTCTACAAACACACAATCCACGATGCTATATAAATGGCATGCATGCTAGTTCTTAGTGGGTAGTCAGGACAACAATAGCATGAGAGGGGACAGGGAAGGTGGGAGTGGTTGTTTTGTCCAGCCATCCCATGCAAATACACTTTCAAGGAGTCAAATTCTAGGAAATTATAGCGCTTAACAATATGTTTTTACACAGTTAGTATAGGAGCCTTGTGTGTTATTTGAAAAATTTATATTTATTTTTTACAAAACAGGGATATACGCTATATAGCATCACTATTAGTTGAACAGTATGTCATTGTGTTATATTGTGTGATATTGTTTACTATTGTTTAGCACATTTACTACAAAATTACTTATTTTCCAAAAACATTTTTGACATACATTTTCATATTTTCGTTATGATGAACCCCAGGCTAGACTGCAATAGAAAAAAAGGAGAAATGAACATGGTAATGTAACCGTTATCATAGTAACATTGTTTTATAGTCCTGCTGTCCTTGTGTAGATTACTTTTGTTGACATCTTTGTTGGGGATTCTCTTATCCCAACGAGAATGTGGTCTTTGCCACATGATAATATCAGTCATTAACTCAGTCTCTCTATGAGCTATTGTGTCTGAATGCACTATTGTGTTGTTGAATGTGTCTCTTCTATATATGTTATATAGAAGTCCCCTTTTCATTAATATATCATTACATTTACAGCAATGGTCAGAATTTGTCCAGTTTTTCTCATTTGAATGGTATAAACTGGCCACAACAACTATGTGGATACGGCTAGATGAATATGTGCCATTTGTTAATATATAGCTTTGTGTAGAGTTTACTAACTGCCGAAACCTTGTCCAATGTTGTAAAGCAGCCGGAATGAAAAGGAAGACAGAGAGATAGACTTGAACTTTCACCCTCTGGTCTATTTGCTTTACTCAGTTATAGATGACTGACTTGATAAAAACATCACAGAGTCAACTTTATTGATTACTATTCTTGTGTCATGTAGTGCCAGCATGCGTCATAACATTTATTGTTTAAATTGAGCGAAGATATTACAGAATTTATGGATTGACCTGGTGTGCTGATCATGCTAATTTTAGTGCAACACTTCTACTGTAGCAAATGTTGATAGGGTCTCAAAGTGTAGTCTACAGGATCTAGGAACAGTAACGTTCAACTGAAAAGGTCAGACTTAATGTAAGGGGACTAGGATTACCATTGGTTGTATCACCGCAACCTTTGATTTTAGCAAGAGGAAGTAGTAACCTTGTTCGAGCCAGAACTGCTCATAGGACAGGAGTCTATCTCCTGTTTCTGTAGCGTGAGACAGCTTGATGTACAAGTAGACCCCATGGATAGGACGCTATTTAGGCAGAGCTCTCTGGTTCATAGTTCGTAAAAATGTGTTATATTTTCAGCATAACCGCGTGGTGTCATTGTGCCAGTGACTTTTTTTAAACAGACATGATCTGTAAAAAACATTGAGCAAATAATTTTGTACAGCTGTCCCGTGGCTGTATCAACCAAAAAGAAATTGAAAGTGCATTGTCAGGTCCCATGTATTTTTCTGTTTTATCTAATACATTTAAGGCTGGTTTCTCTCAGCCAGATAAAGCTTATTCCTGTACTTAAAAGCACTTTTTAAATTGAGATTTTCCATTGATCCTTTTCATCCAGGAGTAGGTTTAATCTGGGTCCTTGAAGTGGGGTTTTTAGGTCAATAATTTGCTTTGACAAGCTTGAGCTGGCTTGGTTACACATCCGCCATAGTTGCTAAAGCCGTGCTGGAAAGGACCGTGTGAAAAGACGATATTCGATCTAACATTGTATTGATTGGGTTGGCACAATAGTGTAAAAAATTTATTAGATGCACTCCAGTCGCTTCTGTACAAGACTGTAGCTACTTCTCCACGCCAATGAGCTGGACTACCACCACACGGACTTGAGTGCTGAAGTACTACGTTTGTCTGCAAACAGGGCCCTGCCAACCCGGCTTCCACCACAGTCGGCCTCTAAATGACCGTCTGTTCTGCTACTGGCAAGAAAATATTTTATGGGGAGACAAAAAAAGAAGGCAACAGAAAGTCATGGAACTGAAGAAGTCTTTGAATGGGCTGGGGTGGGGAAGGGGGCAAACTTGAGTGTTGAAAAATAGTTTAGTTCTGGTCTTTACAAGTTTGATTTACTCTATTAAGCTACACTGACTGACTATTTGAACTTGACACCCCATTTGAATGATACCCTGAAATATAACATTGAAGGTTAGCTTTTGTTATGCCCTCAGTTGTTGAATTCTTATTAGTAAATTCCAGAGAATACCATTTACCTAGGCTGGGATTAAATCCAATCGTGCTTGGTCAGTAATGCAGCTTTTAAAGGCAATGTTCCCGCTTTCGCGACGCATTCACAGTAAACGCTGCATATGTCGGCTAAATCGGAAATGACCTTTAAAGGTGCATTGTCGACAAAGCGTGATCGGATTGAATTCCGGCCTTAATCCTAGTTAATAGCAGGTAAATACCAGTGGAAACTACTGTAAAATATAGTGCTATCATGACTTTTGAGAATAGTAAGTATGATCTTGAGGTTTTCAACCACGTCTTTACTATAAAGTAAGAGTGAGATTTATCGAAATGTAGTGAATGTTTTTACTGGGTTTAAATGGACACAAAGCCATGTCCTGTTTAGTGCTTTGTTTTCCCTTTTGCCAGGCATTGTCTGCCAGCAAAATGTTGATGTTGAGTCATTGATTTGAAACATATAGCTGTTGGTAGCTGCTTGTGTGATAACCTGAGGCCTTGTTAAAGAACAAACAGGCCATCTGCCATAACACCCTGACTTATCTGACTGGTGATCTGTTTTTACCCTTCTATCAGTAGAGGGACTTGATCCACTTCATGACATGGAAACATCTTGTCAAGTACGCTACCTGGTATTTATATTTTCCCAGTGTTCCCATGTGTTTTGTTGGCATAAGGTTTTTAGTTCGACATTGCTGGTTAGTTGGCAAAACATCGTTAACACGCACAGTTTTTGTTTAATTTCAATCTAGTTTTCAAAGAACAATCAACAATAGCATTTCAGGTTTTACGTGAAGTTAATGTCTGACAACTCAATCAAATGTTGAATGTTGATCTGACAACGCCTTTGTCCAGTGGTTAGTCACCCCTAAACATAGCAGTGTGACCTCATCCACTAATCCAGCCCTAATACACAGGAAGTCAGAAGAATTTCAATCTTCTGACCCGCCACAGGCCACAGGATGTTGATTCAACAGTGAGGGAAGAAGGAAGCAACCTTTGAACTGCTTCGCTAAGATGTCCAGTCTTCCACCATCGTTTTTCGTCCTTGGATGCCGATTTCTAGTCTGTTAATTTGCTAGTTTGCTATATCATATAATATGTATATCTAGGCCTAAACAAAATGGCTGTTGTTATTTTTGTCACTCTGAATGATTGTTTTAAGTCTCTGCCAATCATTAGACTGCCCTCACAAGAGTGGCTGAAATACAGATGGCAGAATATGAGAGGAGTAAATCTTGTCAATAGGTAACTAGCACTGAACATGAACAGTGCTTTAGAGGTGCAGTTACAAAATGGAATCTTTCACCACGTTCAGTATTTCCTGCAAGCTAAGGGTGGGGTAGTAATCTAAATGGCCTTGAACTCTGCAATTCCTGAGTAATGCCCTAATCAAGATCTCCCTTTCCTGCCGAAACCTAGAGAGAGGAAAAAAGAGAGAGAAAAGAAACCAAACTGGAATTTGAATGAATGTGCATCTCTATTGAGATAAGATGAGAGATTTGCTTTTGGGAAATGGAGAGTTATCCACCAGGATAGACATACAAGATGCGTCAATAAATCAATAGTTTCTATTTTGTGTCAGTCGTGATGACCAGACTGCTCATATCCCAGCTGGTTGGATTTGCAATAGAGCTGTGGGTCAAGGTCACAAAGCAATGCTACGACTTGGGATGATTTTCTCTGGAAGAGAGTGATATCCAACACAATTAGGACTAAAGAACACTATTAATCAGTGCAATAATAAGAAATGAATTAATATACTTGAATATATGGGTTGTTGCACCAATTAGGTACCATTTGCATAGCTACGGGAAGTAGGGGTGCTGAGGGTGCTGGCACCTCCTGATAAATCACAGTAAAAAATATATAATAAGAAGAAAAATACATTCTCACAAAATTAGTGCATTAGGCCTTTATTACTCCTGTATGAAATTAGAACCATTTCCCTCTGTTGACCTTAAAAAGGGGGACAGTTTTGTTTTGTGTATAAAATTAATTACTAACAGCAAGTCTGAATTCATATAAAAAAATCAGATGTATTGAATTTTCCATGTGGTCCATTTTAAAGGGAACTTCAATTAATATAACAGACTTTTACAATTCAATATTTGTGCACAACTTCTACTTAAAATATCAAAGGGACGCAAAAGGCACTCATTTTGTGGAATGACCCATATCATATCTATACTTCAATAAAGGAGTGAATTAGCAGTCACAGAAAGACACAGGAACTGATACAGGACCGATGCATTTTGAAACAAAGTGTATTCCATGATCTCATACAGACGAAATTTGGATTAGAACAGGGTCAAATAGGGGTGGTACTACTGTATGTAACAAAGTGCAATGAATGTACCTTCCAATGCAATTACTTTTTTGCAGGATTTTTTTGTGACACTAACCAGGTTGCCAGCCAACCTTTTAATGCTGGTAATGTACATGGCGGGGAAAAAATGTCACGACAAGCCCGATTGGGGTGGTGAAAGTGCACTGTGATCTTGATAAATATCAAGGGTCTTGTTTTGGTGACATGATGATCGATGCTTGACTGCCGTTTGACAAATACAAATATTTTCACTCTTATCCATAATAATCTCATCATGTAGACTGGCCTACCCACACTGTATCTGCGAGCTGTTGGCTAGAGCGTGCGTGCCAAGACCAGAGTAGGCATACCTGCTATTTTGTGACAAAAATGTCGGTAGAGTTGAAAATGTGATGGAATCACATTGAGCTTTAGATCATCACAAACTGATTTTTATCCAAAAAAACAATGTTTTCCGGAAACACAATATGCATATTTTCTTTATCCAGATTTTCGAATACTCACATTAAAATATGTTGCCAATTAAATGAAAACCTAGCTATGTACTATAAAGATTGATACTAAAACCTCTTTATACCAACAAAGCCATTTTATAGCACAAACTAAGAATCTCAATTGGTGGTACTCAATCAGTGACCCAAACCCCCCAAAAGTATTAGTAGTATTGATTGAATTCAACTTCCTCTATTGCAGCTATTCCCAAACTGGTGTACGCATACCCCCAGGGGTACGAGCAATGCCGTCGGGGGTACGTCAAATAATAGTGTGATTCACAGTCCATTTACATTTTCCAACGTGGCTATACATTTGGGTGATGTTTTTCTCGCCTGAGTAGCCTTGTTTCACTGCCAAAAATAAAATTAAACCATCTAGTGTTCCGCAAAATAACAACACAAAGTCAAATACAAGTAGCCTAGTCAAATAATTAACATCCAATCACATTAACCGTTACTCTCTCGCAGGAAACCTTCACTCTTGCGCAGATATTTAGAAACGAAACATGCCAATTAGAAAAATAAGCCACGGGAGTTTGAGCGAGTCGTAAGACGTGTATGAAAGCAACAGATACCATTAATAAGAAGGGGCTAGAAGCGTCTTATATGGTGAGCTACCGAGTGGCTAGGACAGGCAAGCCCCATACTATTGTGGAGGACTTAATTCTTCCTGCTGCCGTGGATATGGCTGGGACAATGCTGGGGGAAAAGGCCCAAAAAACTATACAGACAAATGCTTCATCAAACAACACTGTTTCACAACGCATCAGTGACATGGCAGGAGATGTTTTGAAACAATTTCTGCTTTGCATACAAGTCAGTAGATTCTATGCGTTACAGCTAGATGAGTCAGCAGACGTGGCGGGCCTGGCACAGCTCCTGGTATATGTCCGTTACGTTTATGGGAGGGTCAATTAAGTATGACAGGGAATGGTAAACGCGCAACGCCACTTGGGTACACTGCAGCATCCACCGAGAGGCTATTGATGCCAAGGGAATGTCTGACAGCTTGAGAGACTTTTTGGACACTACAGTGAAAATGGTTAACTTTGTTAAAGCAAGGCCCCTGAATTCTCATGTATTTTCTGCACTATGCAATGATGTGGGCAGCGACCATGTAACGCTTTAACAAAATACAGAAGTGCGCTGGTTATCAAGGGGCAAAGTATTGACACGTTTTTTTAAATTGAGAGACGAGCTTAAAGTTTTATTTTCTGACCATGATTTTCACTTGTCTGACTGCTTGCATGATTATGAGTTTCTCACACGACTGGCCTATCTGGGTGATGTTTTTTCTCTCCTGAAGGATCTGAATGTAGGATTAGAGGGACTCTCCGCAGCTATATTCAATGTGCGGGACAAAATGTAAGCTATGATTAAGAAGTTTAGAGCTCATCTCTGTCTGCATTAACAAGGAGAACACAGAGGTCTTTGCATCGTTGTATGATTTTTTGTGTACAAATGAACTCAAGCTTACGGACCATGTCAAATGTGATATAGCAACACACACAGCTCACACAAGGTGCTCAATTACACAGGTACTTTCCTGAAACGGATGATACAAACAACTCCATTCGTTATCCCTTTCATGCCCTGCCTCCAGTCCACTTACTGACATCTAAACGAAGAGAGCCTCATCGAAATTGCAACAAGCGGTTCTGTGAAAATTGAATTTAATCAGAAACCACTGCCAGATTTCTGGATAGGGCTGTGCTCAGAGTACACAATTACAACCCAACATTGCAGAGTTATGTGCATCCTTTCAAGCAGCACACCATTCCCATTAACCTGTGGTGAGTTATTCACCATTTTTGATGAACAAATAAGGTTTTATATGTAAGATGGCTAAATAAAGAGCAAAATGATCGATTATTATAATATTATTAGTTGTGCCCTGGTCCTAGAAGAGCTCGTTGTCACTTCCCATGAGCCGGGTTGTGACAAAAACGTATTCATTCTTATGTTTTATACATGTATCGTATAGTGTTTGTGTGGCACGTTTACAATGATGGCAAAAAAACAACATTTGCGAGTGAGCTGACCCTGGTGCTAGAAGGGGTACGCAGCGGTTGAATGTTTGAAGTGGTACAGGACTATAAAAAGTTTGGGAACAACTGCTCTATTGCATGAAAATCCTAAAGCAATCATCTGCTAAAAATGGCATTGAGATGACGTTGTCATCATTTGAAAAATATGGGTGTCATTTCAGATAATAAATGATGTATTCCTCTTATCCATATCCCCCTACATGGCCCTTCAAGATACTGCTATCATTTTCCAATCAGCCCAAGGTCTTTGAAAAATGACAAAGCCTTGTTGCATGAAACGACCTGAAATTGTCTTTATTGGCATCTGTTTTTGTTGTTGTTAAACAGGTTAAACTCACTATTCAAACTGTGTTAATAGTTCGGGAGCGATGTGTTTACCTAACGATAAGACCAGATGCGAGTGCAACATTCCTCTAGCTAGCCCTCCCCGGAGTTGAGCTAGGGCAGGGGTGGAGGAGAGGAACACTGCCTCTATTGTTCTGTCCAGCTCTGTCTTGTCCTCCGGTCTCACAGGAGACTCCTTAAAAAAAATCCCCACTAGCGTGTACCACTATGTGACGCTTGTGGTGATGTTACCATGTTGCAATATTGCCACAGAAATGGGTTTGGATGCATTGGAGGTTGGTGGCACCTTAATTGGAGAGGATGGCTCGTGGTAATGCCTGGAGCTGAATAGGTGGAATGTTATGAAATATATCAAACACATGTGTTTATGCCATTCCATTCGCTCCTTTCCAGTCGTTATTATGAGCTGTTCTCTACTCAGCAACCTCCTGTGATGATAGCTGGTTGTACCCCCGAGGGGTAGGGCAGCAGGCAGGAAGTTGGCTCTGGGTCTAGTTAGTTTAGTCATACACACTACAATTGTGGTCAGGGTTTAGTATTAACTGAGCGATCGATTCCAAATCATAGTGTTTTTTAATCAAAGGATAACTTTTTATTTCATATGTTGATATCATGTTTTGTGTTTCAGGGATGGGGGGGGTGTGAGGAATAGGTTCGACCTTCTCCAATTGTTTTTCTTCGGCAAGATCGTCAAACGTGTCAAATAAATCACTAATAACAAAAAAGTCAAGAGGGCCTTGGAGTTGGAGAGTACATTGCAAGTTGCAGCCAGTCCTGCGTGAGGCGAGGTCATCTATCTCTTTTCGCCATGTGGCAAACGAACAATCAAATCAGATGCTTACGTCTTTGCAGGGATAAGGAATGCAATAACAGGAAAATTGGGGAGGATTATAAATAAACCCTCCTTGTGTTCATGGATATGAACTCTGAGCCAGAGGGTGCGGCATTGGCCCTGTCAAGGGCCCCGAACATAAACAGGATAGCCCCAGCTCCCACTTCCACTTTTTTTTTTACATTTTGAAGCTATGGTTGTATCTCATTAGTCTGCAGTGGCTTTCTCCCCTCGTCTTCTCACTTTATGCGCACTGTCCTGAGAACCCAGAACAGATGACAGCAATATGGTCTACCCCTTATCAAGCATTTGCCTTCACCTGTCCATTTCCTTAATCTCAGTGGACATGGAGAGACCAGGAGAGGAAGCCTTAAGACATTCTACAATAGATCTGACGAGGCAAGGCCACCAGTCCCAATCCGCTCTAGTCGTTTTAAAATCTGAATCATGAAAGGATGATGAGTTGCATGTGACAAGGGGAGCCAATCACCCACAGTGACGAAAACCTCTCATATGACATAATAATACAATGAGTATCAGTACTGTTACTGTATACAACATATGGGTTCCATCATTAACCACAATACTTAGCTACACCGTATTTATTTTGTTTACTTAGAAAGTTACATTTGAATGGCAGTCTTACAAGCTTATTGACATTTTCAATCTATCCTTGGGGACCCAGGGAGTACACCTTTTAAATATACTTTAGCCCAGCACTAAAACACCTGATTCAGTTGATCATGGGATGATTACCGTAGTTCATTAGTTAGATAACTGCTCTATAGTATTTCAGACTGGAAATGAAAAGACCAGGCTGTATAGGGAGAGTGTGAGCTGTTATCTATACTTCAATGTCTTGTTCCAGCATTATTATCTTCCATAGCCTTACTTTACTTAACTAAAGCTACTTTGAAAAAGTAATTTATACATTTGTAAAATCTAGCCTATTTCACCCATATTTTCTTCTCTTTTTGCCAAAAAAGTAGTGTGTAGTTCCTATAGTTAGCTGCACCGCTACATGGTCAAAAAGTAATTAACTACCGCAAACACTACCAAGATTTTAGTTTAGTTAATCTACCACCAAGCTACTGCAAAATGTAGTTTAATTACTAGTTGAACTACATGTAGTTCACTACTCCCCAACACTGCTAATTTGGCAAACATAGGGCAGCAGGTAGCCTAGCCGTTAAGAGTGTTGGGCCAGTAACCAAAAGGTCTCTGGTTCAAAACCCTGAGCCGACTAGGTAAGAAATCTGTTGATGTGCCCTTGAGCAAGGCACTTAACCCTAACTGCTCCTGTAAGTCACTCTGGATAAGCGCGTCTGCTAACATGTATTTTTTTTTTTACCGTTACTCTGCTTATCTGTCATCAGGAATTCACTTGTTTCATCTCCAATTAATTTAATGACATTTCACTTTGACATGTTTCTTAATTGTATTCCCTGTCTTCTTTTCTCTCCAGATGAGCGCGAAGCGGTGCAGAAGAAGACCTTCACCAAATGGGTGAACTCTCACCTCTCCCGTGTGTCCTGCCGCATCACCGACCTGTACAGGGACCTGAGTGATGGACGCATGCTCATCAAACTGCTGGAGGTGCTGTCTGGGGAGAGACTGGTGAGTACCGTGCTACCCGGGCCTGTATGGATCAGTTTAGCCTTTTAGATCACATTGAATAAGATTACATGGTCAGGGAGGACCTGATCCTAGATCAGCACTTTTACTCTGAGATGCTTGGGGGTCGTTCCACAAAAAGAGTGCCTTTTGATATTTTAAGTAGCCTGTTATATTAAATGAAGTGCCCTTTAAATAATCATAAGGATCGGACCCTTTCCCCCCCAATTTTCACCTAAAATGACATACCCAAATCTAAGTGCCTGTAGCTCAGGACCTGAAGCAAGGATATGCATATTCTTGATACCATTTGAAAGGAAACACTTTGACGTTTGTGGAAATGTGACATTAATGTAGGTGAATATAACACATTAGATCTGGTAAAAGATAATACAAAGGGAAAAAAACATGCTTTAAAAAAAACAACTTTGAAATGCAAGAGAAATACAGCCCAACTGCCCAGGCACAATTTAGATTTTGGACACTAGATGGCAGCTGTGTATGTGCAAAGTTTTAGACTGAGCCAATGAACCGTTGCATTTCTGTTCAAAATGTTGTATCAAGACTGCCCAAATGTGCCTAATTTTTTATATTTTTATAACTTTTGAAGTTCATAACTGTGCACTCTCCTCAAACAATAGCATGGTATTATTTCACTGTAATAGTGACTATAAATTGAACGGTGCAGTGAGATGAACAATAATTTAAGCTTTCTGCCAATATCAGATATGTCTATGTCCTGGGAAATGTTCTTGTTACGTACAAACTCGTGCTAATCGCATTAACCGTCCTGTGGGGGAACCACGATAGACCACATGGAGAATTCAAAATATCTGAATAATTCAATTAATATGAATTAAGACTTGCTAAAGTGCCAATATTCAGTTTTTTGACATGTCACTCTGTCATCCCTGTCTATTTCTAGGAAGATTTTAACCCACTTAACCCCAACATTTCACCATCATTGTAAAGCCTTAGCTAGTTTGTTGCTTGACAAAGTCATTTCTGAAGATGATTTATTTCTTGTTACTGATTCATTTACATCTGTCCCCCATTTTAAGGTCAACCCTGTTACGTGAACTGAAGACTCATTTTAATTAGGTTACATTTTTGGCATTTAATAGGCAGGTAGCCTAGTGGTTAGAGTGTTGGACTTATAACCGGAAGATTGCAAGGTCAAATCCCTGAGCTGACAAGTTAAAAATCTGTCGTTCTGCCCCTGAAAAAGGCAGTTAACCCACTGTTCCTAGGCAGTCATTGAAAATAAGAAATTGTTCTTACAACTGACTTGCCTAGATAAATAAAGGTAAAATAAAAACTTACTAAAGTAATTTTTTATTTAACCTCTTGAGATGGGGAAACGTGGTTTTTATGAAGTTGAACATGTGCTCTTTATGACAGAATGTTAAAATTTGGTGAAATCAAAAGTTAAACTTTTCTAAAGGCACCGAAATGGTGGAAAGACCCTTGATACGTACTAATGGTACCGTGCCTCTGGAAAGTATTCAGACCCCTATACATTTTCCACATCTTGTTACGTTACAGCCTTATTCTAAAATGGATTAAATCCAAAAACATCCTTAGCAATCTGCACACAATACCCCATTATGACAAAGTGCAAACAGGTTTAAAGAAATGTTTGCAATTTTATAAAAAGTAAAAACTGAAAACCTTATTTACATGATTATTCAGACCCTTTGCTATGAGACTCGAAATTGAGCTCAGGTGCATCCTGTTTCAATTGATCATCCTTGAGATGTTTCTACAACTTGATTGGAGTCCACCTGTGTTAAATTCAATTGATTGGACATGATTTGGAAAGGTACACACCTGTCTATAGAGAAACAAGATTCTCTGCACGATGAAACCAAGATTGAACTCTTTGGCCTGAATGCCAAGCGTCACTTCTGGAGGAAACCTGGCACCATCCCTACTGTGAAGCATGGTGGTGGCCGCATCATGCTGTGGAGATGTTTTTCAATGGCAGGAACTGGGAGACCTGTCAGGATCGAGGGAAAGATGAACGGAGCAAAGTACAAAGATCCTTGATGAAAACCTGCTCCCTAGCTCTCAGGACCTCAGACTGGGGCGCAGGTTCATCTTCCAACAGGACAACGACCCTAAGCACACAGCCAAGACAACACAGAGGGACATTCAGACAAGTCTCTGAATGTCCTTGAGTGGCCCAGCCAGAGCCCGGACTTAAACCCGATCATACATCGGACCCGCTCGACATCCAACCTGACAGAGCTTGAGAGGATCTGCAGAGAAGAATGGGAGAAACTCCCCAAATACAGGTGTTCCAAGCTTATAGCGTCATACCCAAGATGTCTCAATGCTGTAATCTCTGCCAAAGGTGCTTCAACAAAGTACTGAGTAAAGCATCTGAATACTTGTGTAATTGTAATATTTCTGTTAGATTTTTTTTTTAAATCAGCAAACATTTCTAAACCTGTTTTTGCTTTGTCATTATGGGGTATTGTGTGTAGATGAGGGGGGGAAAATAATTGTATCATTTTTAGAATAAGGCTGTAACGTAACAAAATGTGGAAAAAGTCTAGGCGTCTGAATACTTTCCGAAGTCACTGGCATCTCCAAAATGTTTGATGCCAGGGATGGCACTGAAATTTTCCAAAAGAAAGGCCGTCCCCTTTTTTAAGGGTGTCTTGAGAAAAGGTCATGCATGTGAAAAAAAAATGTTCATCCTTGTGACACTTAGGTAAGTACCTTATATAACTGATGCAATTATTTCACGGAATATTACCTCTGGGGATGCTCTTGAGCCAGAAGGTGTCACTGGCCTAAATGGACAAAGATATTGTCCAGAAATGACCTAGATGGAAAGGGGAACACTTCTCCACATGGATATTTTTAGCCTAAGGATTTGTGTGGTTTCATTAGATATATATTTGTATTAATTTTGTATCATACAGTATATGAACCACACAGCCAACATCCACAGTGTACATAAAGTGTACAAAACATTAGGAACACCTTACCTAATGTTGAGTTGCATTTGCTCTCAGAACAGTCTCAATTCATCGGAGCATCTACAATGTGACGAAAACTGGCCCATGTTGACTCCAATGCTTCCCACAGTTGTGTCAAGTTGTCTGGATGTCCTATGGGTGGTGGACCATTCTTGATACACACAGGAATCTGTTGAGTGTGAAAAACCCAGCAGCGTTGCAGATCTTGACACACTCAAACTGGTGCGCCTGGCACCTACTACCATTCAAACACACTTAAATATTTTGTCTTTCCCATTCACCCTCTGAATGGAACACATACAAAATCCATGTCTCAAGGAAAAAAAAATCTTTCTTTAACCTGTCTCCTCCCTTTCATCTACACTGATTTAAGTGACATCAAAAACCCAGACGCGAGCTGCCCAGTGACGCGAGCCTACCAGACAAGCTAAATTAAGTGCTTTGAAAGGCTGGTCATGGCTCACATCAACAGCATCCTCCCGGACACCCTAGACCCACTCCAATTCGCATACCGCCCCAACAGATCCACAGATAACACAATCTCAATCACACTCCACACTAGCCTTTCCCACCTAGACAAAAGGAACACCTATGTGAGAATGCTGTTCATTGACTACAGCTCAGCGTTCAACACCAAAGTGCCCACAAAGCTCATCACTAAGCTAAGGACTCTGGGACTAAACACCTCCTTCTGCAACTCTGATCCTGGACTTCCTGACGGGCCGCCCCCAGGTGGTAAGGGTAGGCAACAACACATCCGCCATGCTGATCTTTAACACTGGGGCCCCTCAGGGGTGTGAACTTAGTTCCCTCCTGTACTCCCTTTTCACCCACAACTGCGTAGCCAAGCACGACTCGAACGCCATCATTGAGTTTTCTGATGACACAACAGTGGTATGCCTGATCACCGACAACGATGAGATGGCCTATAGGGAGGAGGTCAGAGAACTGGCAGTGTGGTGCCAGGGCAACAAGCTCTCCCTCAATGTGAGCAAGACAAAACTGCGGGTCAAGAGTTTCAAGTTCTTTGGTGTCCACATCACCAACAAACTATCATGGTCAAAACATACCAAGACAGTCGTGAAGAGGACACAACAAAACCTTTTCCCCCTCAGGAGACTGTAAAGATTTGGAATGGGTCCCCAGATCCTCAAAAAGTTCTACAGCTGCACCATCGAGAGCTTCCTGACCGGTTGCATTACCGACTGGTGTGGCAACTGCTCGGCATCTGACTGCAAGGCTCTACAGAGGGTAGTGCGTACGGCCCAGTAGATCACTGGAGCCAAACTTTCTGCCATCCAGGACCTATATAATAGGCAGTGTCAGAGGAAATCCCACAAAATTGTCAGAGACTCCAGTCACCCAAGTTATATACTGTTTTCTCTGCTACCACATGGCAAGCGGTACCGGAGCGCCAAGTCTAGGACCAAAAGGCTCCTCAACAGCTTCTACCCCCAAGCCATAAGACTGCTGAACAATTAATAAAATCGCCACCGAACTATTTACATTTGCCCCTCCCACTCCCTTTTGTACACTGCTGCTACTCGTTGTTTATTATCTATGCATAGTCACTTCACCCCTACCTACATGTACAAATTACCTCAACTGACCTGTACCCCCGAGCACTGACTCAGTACTGGTACCCCCTTTATATAGCCTCATTATTGTTACTCTTATTGTGTGACTATTTGGTAAATATTTTCTTATCTCTTCTTGAACTGCACTGTTGGTTAAGGGCTTGTAAGTAAGCATTTCACAGTAAGGTCTACACTTGTTGTATTCGGCGCATGTGACAAATAAAGTTTGATTTGATTTATTACTAAAGTGTACATGGTGAGAGTTGAAGCAGGTAGGCTGCCTTTGATTGATTTTTTGCTGATGTTGGGAAAAGATGTCCACATGGTCAGAGCCACGTACCATAAAAGGTTCCACTGTCCAGGCTTGCTATCACATACAAGGCTCCCAATAAGATATCTCACTCTATTGGCAAATACCCAACAAGGCACATCCCATAATGCAATCTACCAAGGAAACTCTATGCCAGGGGTACTCAACTCTTACACAATGAGGTATGGAGCTTGCTGGTTTTCTGTTCTACCTCATAATTAATTGCACACACCTGGTGTCCCTGGTCTAAATCAGTCCCTAATTATAGGTGAACAATGAAAAAATGCAGTGGAACTGGCTTTGAGGTCCAGAGTTGAGTTTGAGGGATTTATGTGGCTATTGGTGTAATCCACGTGTGCAATTACAAACAGCAGTTGATGTTCAAAACTCGAAGGGCTTTCCCTTTTGTATTGTATTGTATTGTATTGTATTGTATTGTATTGTATTGTATTGTATTGTATTGTATTACTGTGCTTGGCTGTTGTAATCCCCAACTCCTATTTTTGGATTTCCTCCTGAGAAAAAGGTCTCCTTGACATGAATGAATTCCTCTGGGCACGCCTTGTGCCAGGTTTAATTATCCTGGTCAATGTGTAACTCGAATTGAGTTTAGGCACAGCAGGTAACAGCTATTTGCCAGGTAGAGGCATGGGGCCAAATAGTATTTGGAATTGTTCAAAACTTACACTGCTCTTGACTGAGCTTTCCTGGTGCAATGTAAGCAATGGATTAGTCCCACAAGTACAAACCCAGCCCATCTGGTACTGCAGGCAGTACTGCAGGCAGGCTCAAGCAAAAACTCAAGGTACCACATTAGGTTACCAGAATATTATGCTGGATGATTCGATTTGCATAGGCCCCATGCCAGTGTTCTTCTGACCCTGTTATGTGTGTCTTCAGGTATCATGATATGGAAACTAGTAGGTACACAAGTCATGTACTATTAAGCACTGAAAAGTAGTGCCACACACCATTTTTTATTTTGTACAAGCATTTACCCACCCTCCGAGAAATGCATTGAAAATATAGATACTGCTGCTTTATTTACAGCTACCAGAATTTACCCACCTTATGTTTCTCCCAGTACATATCTGCTCATAAGCACTGAATATATTTTTGTCAATAGCTAGCACTTTTTTTAATGACATAATTCGAGACGCTATACATACAGAATGTGCTTACCAGCGGTTAAGAGCATTGGGCTAGAAACCGAAAGGTCACTGGTTAGAATCCCTGAGTCAACTAGATGAAAAATCTGTTGATGGGCCCTTGAGCATGGCACTTATCCCTAGTTGCTCTGGATAAGAACGTCTGCTAAAATGTAGAATACCCAGCTGTGTATGTACGTACATACATTGCATATAAAATGCAAGCCATGGTCTACCCACATTTTGAACTTCACCTTTCAGCAATGATAAAGTGAAGTGAACTCGTACAGGCTGTAGGAATGAGGCTTCCTGTACATGATGTCATGGTCTGGTAGAAAAGTGCTTATGTCATTGCTACTCGGCTGGCGCCGCACTCCCAGCTCCTACAGAGTGTAACTCTGCATCTCAAAGAGCTGCACCGCCACACATTGCCAGTCTGTCTCTGCAGACACACACACTCAGACGTGCATGTACACACACAGAGGATACACACACACACACACACACACACACACACACACACACACACACACACACACACACACACACTCACACACTCACACACACACACACACACACACACACACACACACACACACACACACACACACACACACACACACACACACAC